>NC_056733.1:1890988780-1891005121 GCF_019279795.1 Protopterus annectens | reverse complement strand
AAAAATTAGTTAATAGAGAATATGACTTAGGATAGGGAGATGGATAGATTAAGGGGGAAAAGGAAGACTCAGAAAAAGATGAGAGGGCAAGAGTAGGAGGAGAGAGAGAGTAGTAGGACATTTTTGTAATACACAGAAAGTTGGGAGGATGTCGGACGTAGGGAAAGAAGGAAGTGAAAAGAAAAGTGAGGGAGAGGAGGAGGAGGATTCTTAACTCTTCCCATCCACTATCCGAATTAATATCTGTGGCACAGAACAGTGCCTACCAGAGCTACAAAATGTGCTTCCCATCCTCTTCTCCATGAATGTCTGTGACTCATATCAAACAGCACTGCTGGGGGTTGGATTACAAGCACACAGTATACCTGCAGGCTATGTTAGTGTTCTACATCAAGTTAAGATTACCCTAGAGGTTAATCTTTATCAGGGCATTTATTTTGGAAGGCAGCATTTTAAAACTGGTAAGAATTTGTTGTTTGTTAAGAAATCATATTGGTGTACAGAAAATGTGTTATCTGCAGTTGCACTACTAGATATAATGCAGTTTTTGCTGTATTGAATCTGTTTCTCAACTCACATGTAGTGCTATTTTTATCAGTCTGACCTAGACCAATACTCATGAAGAAGGAGCAAAATGCACTCTGGAGAAGAGATGTGCTACTTCTTAACAATAGTATAGGTTCATAGGTTCATAGGTTCATACTAGGCTATCTGCCCAAGGGCATTTATAAGCCTAGCCCATAGTTATGTGGCTTTCGCCACCCCTTTAGTTTGAATAAAAACTATGCCTATCATTTTGCTGTGCCTCTGTCAAGCAGTGACGCTGAAGTAATCCCTGGGGTATATCTGCAATCTCCCATCCATTGGTCAAGATTCCTCTTGAACAAGACCAGAGAGGTGCTCTGCCTCACATGTACCGGGATTTTGTTCCACAGCGAAGGGCGTCCCTGGGTGGTGAATCTGACCCCCCAGCACGCTCTATTTATAACCGTGTCAAGGTTTAAGTCTCCGCCTTGTGGTTCTGAGGGATCTAGATTTTTGAGGTGAAGCATATTCATCAAATCTGGGTTTGACATGGCCTTATATGTCAGGCACAGGTCACCTCTCAGCAACATGTATGAGACTGAATAGAGCTGGAGTTCTTTCAGTTGTGCAGCATAAGACATATTTTGAGACCCTTTATCCTTTTGGTGAGGAACTTTTGGGGCCTTTCAAGCTGCAGCAGGTGTCTGGTCAGATACATTCGAACGGGCATTGTACTCAATCATAGGTCTAATAAGTGATGAGTACAGGGGATCGATGACCTCCCTTGATCTAGATGTGAACTCTTTCATGATCAGGTGGGTGATATAGAAGGTTTTCCTAACTACTTTAGCAACATGAGTGTCAAACTAAAGGCTACTGTCAACCTGGGTCCCCAGATCTCTGATGACTTTTTCTGTGCTCAGTGGATTGCCACCTATATGGTAGCTAGGGGTAGCCTTGTTTTTCCCAAAGGGTATGACTATGCATTTTTGGCTTAACTTCAGGCCATGGCTCTGGCACCAGTTATCCATTTCTGTGAGGCCCTTCTGGAGGATATCTGTGTCAGATGTGTTTTCGACTATGGCCTAGTTTGCAGTCATCTGCAAACTTTGTCAGCCATAACCTCCTGTGTTTGCTTGTACTTCAGAAAAGTAGATGCCTAACAAGAGTGGACCCAGGACTGAGCCCTGTGGGACACCACTTGTGACAGGCTTTGAGTCTGACATGGCTCCAGCAACTCTGACCCTGTGGGTTCTGTCACTTAGCCAGTTTGCAACCCATCTTGTGATGTATGGGCTTACATCTGCTGATGAGTTTTTCGATGATACCTGAGTGGGGTATTGTGTCAAAGGCCTTTGCCAGGTCGAGGTAGGCTGTATGGACTGCCTTTCCTCATCAATGGCCTTGGTGACTGTCTCAAAAGTCAACCAAGTTTAAGAGGCAGGATCTGCCTTGACAAAGCCAAACTGAGTTGGATCCAAAGTCTGCAAGTTCCTATGTCTTTATTTATGAGTTCCATTATGATCCTCCATGGCTTTGCAGATAAGGCTTGTCAAGCTAATGGGGCGGTAATTTCCAGGGTCTGTGGAGGCACCGCCTTTATGAAGTGGGACCACAGTCGCCGGCGCCCACTCCTTGGGTACGTATCCTGAGGTGAGGCTAAGATTAAACAGCTGTCCTAACTGTGGGTTTAATTCCTCATTGAGTTCATGAAGCACACAGCCGGGACACCATCCGTCCCATGGATGCTGTGTTTTTGCCTTAGTGAGGGCAGTTCTCACCTGGGCGCTGGAGATGTTTGGGGCTACAATCCTCTGGAATAGATATCTCTCCTTTTGGGGAGGGGAGAAGTTTGCACTGAACCTGTCAGCCAGTATGTTGGCAATGTGTGTAGGTTCAGTAATTTTCACATCATTTTGAACTAATTCTGAGCATATCTGGGAGTTTCCTCCCAGGTTTCTAACATAGCTAAAGAAGGCCTTATGATTCTCTTTAGAGTCCTTGGCATTTTTCTCTCAAAATTTGCCTTGGATGATTTTATGAGAGCTCTTAGTTTTTACTTATAATGATCAAAGGTGTCTTACCTTTCAAGGATTTTGCTCTATCTTGTAGTAGCTTCCTCCTTTTGTTGTAGAGCTTGTTTATGGCTGGGTCCACCAGACTGGACGCTTGCCTTTGGTACAGAGAGTCTTAGTTTTGTTTGGGATTGCCTGATCCATGCAGTCCTGTAGGTGCTGGTAGAAGGCATTTGTAAGTGATTCAGCGGTTTGAGTAATGTTTACCACTGGCTCAGGGGCCTTAAAGGAGACCACACTAGTTTTTAGAAGTGTGAAATCGGCTTTGAGAAGTTTTTCACTGTGGTCTTTTTGTTTCAGGTGGGGCGGGATGAGGACCTCCAGCAGATTAGTTTATGATCTGATCTCACCAGTGAGGGGTATACTGTGTTGAACATTTTGATCCCATGTTCGTGATGATGAGATCAAGTATGTTTTCTCCTCTTGTGGGATGGTGACTAGTTGTTCCATGGCATTTGAGTTTATGAACCCAGGAATCTTTGGGTTAGAGTGTTCGGCTTGAGTAGTGTTCCCAGTCTATATTAGGGTAGTTAAAGTCACCTAGTATGATGGTGTTTGAGATACATTTATCCCTCCAATGTTTTCAGGAAGGCCATGTGAGGTTCCTGAGTTTGAGAGGGTGGCCTGTAACATGCTACAAATTGCAGAGCAGTCTTGCCTATGGTTAATTGCACCTGGATGGTCTCCGATGCATCATGCTGTTACCAACCTTGAGGTGTGGGTGTCCTTTATGAATATGGACACCTCCTTTCTTGGTGTTGTCCGGATTTTGGGGCCGAACGCATGATATGAGGTGAAACCTGTTAGTGCTGGGGTGCTCTCAGGAGCCTTGAACCAGGTTTCTGTCACAGCACAGACATCGATGTTCTCCATATTGAGAAGGGCCTCGAAAAGGCGTGCATCTTGAGATTGAGACTTCTGGCATTGAGCAGCATTACCCTTAGTTTTTTCCTTTTTGGTGTTCTAGGGTGGTAGGTTTAGAATTTGAGCCTTGCCTAAAAGGCACTATGGGGTGGCAAGAGCCTTGCCAATATCCGAAGCCCAGGGTGACAGGTGCAAGCCGCCCCTTAAGCAGCTGGCTTGTCCAGCATGTCATCCCAGGCAGACAGACATTGGATCCCCTTTGAATGACACCAGAATTTAAGCCAATTATTAAAGCTGATCATCTTATCACTGTATTGTGGCATCATTCTAGGTGAAGGTAGGATACTGCTCAAGGTCAGGGTCATACCTGCCTGGGCTACATAATCAGAGAGCTCCTCGATGTCCCTTTTCATGTAGTCCAAGGAGGTACGCCTCAGGTCGCTGACACCAGCGTGGACAATGACTGAGTCAGACTTGTACCTGCTGTTGAGAGACCTGAGTGCTTGCGCTAGGTGGCGGATTCTAGCGCCTGACAGGCAGCTTACTGTGACCTTCTCTTTGCTCATTCTGGTGAGCCAGTGTGTCTGACTATGGAATCACCAATGACAAGTGTGTCTGGCATTTTGTTTGGCCTTAAGGGCTGTGACTGTTTGACACTCTGACTGTGTGGTCTATGTGTTGCATGTGTTGGGTCGTGAGGTGGTAGTTGTTTGGGTGTCTGCTTTGGTGGCCTCTGCTGTTTTGGTAAATTTTGATCAGAGCCTCCGAGTATGTCTTTGTGTGAGTATGTGTATGATTTGAAGTTGTGATGGTACCATGTGACTGGGTATGTATTGTGTGTGGTTACCTTCTCCTCCTGTCTGGTCTTGCCAGTCCTATGTTGAGAGAGCTCAGCCCAGTTTGGCCGTATAGTTGCATCTCTCGTGATGTATTTGTGTTTTGTGGGAGAAGGAGAGGATTGTCTGTGTACATGAGGCAGTTGTAACATTGCCTCAATATTCCCAGGTTCACCAGTTGAGCTGGAGAGGACACTAGCAACTGATCCCTCCATACTAGAAGTAGTAGATAAAGAGACTTTCAAAGGACTCCGGGAAGTGGGTTTTAGGCTGGTGGGGTACTATCTATAATAAGAGTGCTTTATCAAGGTGCAAGTACTGTAGGAGTAAGTGCTAGGCTTTACAGATAGAGAATAGTCTACTTGGGAATCAAGTAGAGATGAACTTTTCAGTTATAGGATATGCTGGTTAGATCAGCAGTACAGCTCGAGGAAGGTAGTTTTAAGGGAAAATTGGAAAAGTGGAATTTAGATGGCCCAAATAGTTTAACCTTGTTTAACCGCTGCTCTTGTGTGCAATAGTGGTAACTCCGCTTAATCAAGGCTTTTACACGCTTAGCGGTTTTATAGCAGGGGGCTGAAGGAGCTAGAATTGGCCCAAAACAACTAATGCAGTACTAGTATCTGGCTGAAACTTCAGCAAATCAGACAAAAGGTCAGCCAGTGCTTCCCACTCCCACTGGTAAGCAAAGAAACTTCCTCCTTCCTAATAAGGCAATGGATCAGTAACAGGAACTAAAAACAAAGCCCAGGGATCAGCAACTCTGAAACTGGACTACTCTAGTTCAGTAAGGCGGAAAACAAGAGATTTTTTGTTTTATTACAGAGACAAGGAAAACAGACAGTAATTGCTGTAAATCGGCTAGCGACTTTAGTGTGTAGCCTACAGAAACAATTTGCAACAATTAGTAACTTAAAGTGCAATAAACAGTGTAAAATGCAGAAATCACTTAAAGTAGCAATAAACAGGCTAAATGCAGTTGCTAGCTTAAATAACAGTGGGAAAGCCACAAAAAATACTTATATCTGGTAGAAAGTCACTCTTTAGCTCTCTGCTGCTTGGATCACCCTGCAGGCCACCACGAGGATCTGTGCTGAGTTGGTACAAGCTGGAAAACGTGTTTAGCGTGTTTTATAGCAGGGGCTGAAAGGAGCTAGGAATTGGCCGAAACGACCAATGGACTACTAGTTTCTGGCTGAAACTTCACCAAATCGGACAGAAAGGCTGCTCAGTGCTTCCCACTCCCACTGGTAAGCAAAGAAACTTCCCTCCTCCCTAATAAGGCAATGACTCAGTAACAGGAACTAAAAACAAAGCCCAGGGATCAGCAACTCTGAAACCGGACTACTCTAGTTCAGTAAGGCAGGAAAACAAGAGATTTTTTTGTTTTATTACAGAGACAAGGAAAAAAACAGACAGTAAATGCTATAAATGCTGTAAATCGCTAGCGACTTTAGTGTGTAGCCTACAGAAACAATTTGCAACAATTAGTAACTTAAAGTGCAATAAACAGTGTAGAATGCAGAAATCACTTAAAGTAGCAGTAAAACAGGCTAAAATGCAGTCGCTAGCTTAAATAACAGTGGAAAGCCACAAAAATACTTATATCTGGTAGAAAGTCACTCTTTTAGCTCTCTGCTGCTTGGATCACTCTGCAGGCCACCACGAGGATCTGTGCTGAGTTGGTACAAGCTGGAAAACGCGTGTTTAGCGTGTTTTATAGCAGGGTCTGAAAGGAGCTAGGAATTGGCCCAAAACGACCAATGGACTACTAGTTTCTGGCTGAAACTTCACCAAATCGACAGAAAGGCCGCTCAGTGCTTCCCACTCCCACTGGTAAGCAAAGAAACTTCCCTCCTCCCTAATAAGGCAATGGATCAGTAACAGGAACTAAAAACAAAGCCCAGGGATCAGCAACTCTGAAACTGGACTACTCTAGTTCAGTAAGGAAAACAAGAGATTTTTTGTTTTTTTTACAGAGACAAGGAAAAAAACAGACAGTAAATGCTATAAATGTTGTAAATCGGCTAGCGCACTTTAGTGTGTAGCCTACAGAAACAATTTGCAACAATTAGTAACTTAAAGTGCAATAAACAATGTAAAATGCAGAAATCACTTAAAGTAGCAGTAAAACAGGCGAAATGCAGTCGCTAGCTTAATAACAGTGGGAAAGCCACAAAAATACTTATATCTGGTAGAAAGTCACTCTTTTAGCTCTCTGCTGCTTGGATCACTCTGCAGGCCACCACGAGGATCTGTGCTGAGTTGGTACAAGCTGTAAAACGCTGGTTTAGTGTTTTATAGCAGGGGCTGAAAGGAGCTAGAACTGGCCCAAAGCGACCAATGGACTACTAGTTTCTGGCTGAAACTTCACCAAATCAGACAAAAGGCCGCTCAGTGCTTCCCACTCCCACTGGTAAGCAAAGAAACTTCCTCCTTCCTAATAAGGCAATGGATCAGTAACAGGAACTAAAACAAAGCCCAGGGATCAGCAACTCTGAAACTGGACTACTCTAGTTCAGTAAGGCAGGAAAACAAGAGATTTTTTTTTTTTTTTTTTTTTACAGCGACAAGGAAAAAAACAGACAGTAAATGCTATAAAAACAATTCACATGCAGTGCAAGCTGGCACACTTGAGTATGTAGCAATATTAGTCCACACACAGTATGAAAAAAATGTAATTAAATTAAAAAGGACTAAAAGCAAGTGCAGAAAGGGTTTATTAGAGAGAATGCGGTAAAGAGAAGGGACTGGGGGAGTGTCCTAGATCAAATCTACAGTGGGGCGGGCACTGCAAAAGCCACCAGTTTCAACAGAGCTAGATCTGAGAAATCAGTCCCCAAGTTATAACAACCACAATAAAATGAAGGAAATATACTTAAATCAGCTTATGTCCAGTTGATGTATGCAGACAAATCTCAGTAGCAGCAACTCTACTTAAAATGATTACCAGAGATGTAACCAACACAGGTTTTAAAGTTATCAGAAAACCCCCCAAGCTAATTAACACTTAAAGGAATTTCAGTGCAGTTTAACAACTAGTGCAGAGCTTCAGACACACACACAAGACAGTTTCAACAGAGCTAGATCTGAGAAATCAGTCCCCAAGTTATAACAACCACAATAAATGAAGGAAATATACTTAAATCAGCTTATGTCCAGTTGATGTATGCAGACAAATCTCAGTAGCAGCAACTCTACTTAAAATGATTACCAGAGATGTAACCAACACAGGTTTTAAAGTTATCAGAAAACCCCCAAGCTAATTAACACTTAAAGGAATTTCAGTGCAGTTTAACAACTAGTGCAGAGCTTCAGACACACACACAAGACAGTTTCAACAGAGCTAGATCTGAGAAATCAGTCCCCAAGTTATAACAACCACAATAAAATGAAGGAAATATACTTAAATCAGCTTATGTCCAGTTGATGTATGCAGACAAATCTCAGTAGCAGCAACTCTACTTAAAATGATTACCAGAGATGTAACCAACACAGGTTTTAAAGTTATCAGAAAACCCCCAAGCTAATTAACACTTAAAGGAATTTCAGTGCAGTTTAACAACTAGTGCAGAGCTTCAGACACACACACAAGACAGTTTCAACAGAGCTAGATCTGAGAAATCAGTCCCCAAGTTATAACAACCACAATAAAATGAAGGAAATATACTTAAATCAGCTTATGTCCAGTTGATGTATGCAGACAAATCTCAGTAGCAGCAACTCTACTTAAAATGATTACCAGAGATGTAACCAACACAGGTTTTAAAGTTATCAGAAAACCCCCCAAGCTAATTAACACTTAAAGGAATTTCAGTGCAGTTTAACAACTAGTGCAGAGCTTCAGACACACACACAAGACAGTTTCAACAGAGCTAGATCTGAGAAATCAGTCCCCAAGTTATAACAACCACAATAAAATGAAGGAAATATACTTAAATCAGCTTATGTCCAGTTGATGTATGCAGACAAATCTCAGTAGCAGCAACTCTACTTAAAATTAGTATGAAGTACATTTGCACAGGTTTGACCATAGGTAGTGCTACTGGTGAGAAAAAAAATGTTTGTGAACTGTAACAGTCCTTGCTGATACCAGATAGTGCAGTCTTTCTCATTTACTGGTTTGTCTTGGGTAATCCACAGCCCCACAATGTAATTGTGTTGTATACAGTAGTAAGCTGTATGTTGGCACCATCTTGTTGTGCATCACTATTACTGATGAAAAGCAGAACATCATTTTGAAAATGTTGCTACTTTCTTTATTAACTGTTATATTTTTTTCTGATTGCCTTTTTCTGGAGGTTCAAAGTTTCTATTAATTTATTAGATATGTTAACTGTTGTTCATAGTTCATTTTATTGCTGCAGATGGTCAGTTAGACCAAAGTATTGCAGACTAATTTACTAATCAGTGGTAGACTATGGAGCTTTGGCAGCTTTCTGTGCTATGGCAGTGCCATTAAGGAAATACTTGGCTTCTTTCCCTCTCTCTCTCTTTCTCTTTTGAGAGCTGTGTAATTCTCTAATTGTGGGAAGTAGTGCTGTGAATATATTAGGGCGGCCATGGTGGTGCAGCAGTTAATGTTGTCGCCTCACAGCAAGAGGTTCCCTGGTTCGATCCTCGGCTGGGGTGCTTTGTGTGCGGAATCTGCATGTCCTCCCTGTGGTTGCGTGGGTTTCCTCCGGGTGCTCCGGTTTCCTCCCACATCCCAAAGACATGCTGTAGGTGGATTGGACACTCTAAATTGGCCCTAGGTGTGAGTGTGTGTGCCTTCTGTGGAAGGTTGGGTGCTGGGCTGGCAACTCGACACCGTAAAACTCCACTGCCAATCATGAGTGAACATGCGATCTGCTGTGGCGACCCCTAACCGGGAAAAGCCGAAAGAAGAAGTGCTGTGAATATATTATAGTGCAGAAAAATATTAGTGATGATAGGCAGAGTATTGCGCTAACATCTGTCCTATATCCTGTTGATGAACAGTACTGTACTGCTTTTGAAGCAAAAAGCATGTAATTGTATGGCACCGTTCTAGTCTATAACTGTGTTACTAAAGCAGCAAAGCATGTAATGGAGCACACTTTATTCAAATCAAAGAAAAAACAAAACATTTGTTAAAATGGCAATAAAATGTTAATAAAATGTAAATCAACAAGCTTTCAGTGTTATTTTAGACTTCTGGGTACAAATGAATTGAAATTGTAGCACTTATTCTAAATTGTGTCGTGACTAGTGTTGCACAATCTTTTAAGACCATTTAATTAACTTTTATTTTCATTTTTCTTAACATTTCATAGGTTTAATAGAAAATGTATTAAGATCACTTCCTGAACTAAGAATTCAGTTTGCACTACCATATAGTCTGTGCTTGCAGTAACCTGTCCAGATCAATGCCCCATACCTTGTTCTTTCTGATTACCTGCAAACTTTGAAAGGTAAAAATGGGTTACATGGTCAGCATTTGCCATGCTCCTTCTCCATCTCTTGAATGCTGTGTATTCCTACTTTAAACTGGGACTGACTTTTATATAAAAAGAACTAATTTTTCACTTTGTTTTGCATGATGGCAAATATCAGTTGGTACACTGTTTAATAGGGAAAGAGCATAAAGCCTGATTGACTCACAGTTGCTGTTCTGTGATACCTGGCAGTGAGAAGCAGTAGCCAAATGTAAACTAGAGGAATATTATCAAGTCCACTATGGCTGACATGTTGTTTCTCAAGCCGTGTGCTGTTCCAACCAGTATCATCCCACTTACACCATTACATCCCACTGCAGCACCACCAGGACTTTTTAAGCCAACAGTTAACATTATTAAATGCAAAAATGCTTGTTTTAAAAACTTTCAATACCAAATTATTTTGAGAGCTGCAATGAGAGCAGTCTCCTTTAAAAAAAAATGAACAACAGCTAAGAGATGCATAAAGCATTTCATTGTGATTGCTTAATATCGTATAATTTACATACAGATATTTTAACAGTACTTATGTGCTCTAACAATATAGCCGTGCACTGTAGCCATATTTCTTAAATTGCCGCAGAACTACAGTGGTGAGCCATGGAGCCATATGAGATTCACCATTGCTGTAATTGGAGGGTTTGTACTGTACATCCAAGGTAAACACAGATTGCATTAGATACCTGGATTCTGTAGAGAAGCTCTAGTGTTAGTGCAATAAACTTTTCCAAAAAAAAAAAAAAAATGTGTGCTAGGATTAGTCCTATATATCCCTTCTCAGCAGTTATGTCTAGGTTTGGAAATGTCCTGACAACTTTTAGAGAAGAAAGCAGTATAGCTGGTGCCTAAGCAGCTTAACAATGTAGAGTGCATTCCAAGATGTTTTTGAGCTTTTACGGAAGGTAGGTGGAGAATGTCAGTGTTTGAATTATGAAGTCCCAGCACGAAAAGGTTTTGTATGCTTACCCTCAAGAAACTCTTCTTCTTTTTTAAACTGCAATAACTTGATGGTGGTGTTGAACGCAGAGGGTTCCTACTCGGGAATTTATGACATTCAAGACAACCTGGTTTTAATTTTATTTCGCAGCCCTACCTTTTGACGTGGATAAAGTTCTGAAGGTCTTTAAAATATCTAGCTGCAGTTTTTGCATACCTGAGACTATATCAGAATAAAGTATTTTTATTTTTGGCTGACTGTTTTGTCCCTTCCATTTCCTTAACATATAAAGCATTATCTGCTAACTGGATCAGTATTGCTCCTGTCTCAAACTGTCACCACCAAAGCCCAGAGGATCCAGTTTCTGAGAACACCATTAGACTCCACTTGTACAGTAGGGTTTCTGACCTCAGGAAAACCTACTGGAGGTCTCAACAGTCATGAACCCTGTGGAAGTCCACTGAGCGGTATTAGCAAGGCAATAACTCAAGGCTCAAGGATTCTCATGATGTTCTTCATCTCACATTGCTGCAGTCCTTACTTATGGGTAGTCCGCTGTCCTCGGTCGGCCCGAATACCAAAGTATTAGGCTGACGTCGGTCATAGGCGCCTAGATCTGACATCAGAGCGTCAGGGTATAAAGGCGCATGACCGACGTCATATCCTCAGTCTTTTTTGCCGCATGGTCCGATGCAGAAGCAGCGCGTAAGTGCCGCTCGCGTTCTGGAAATTTTTCGCTTTCGGAGTTTCAGACCGATACCAAATTGGCTAAAGTACCCGTTGGGGAATATTTTGTTTTTCTTGCCTCAGTTACTTACCGGATGTCAGAAAAAGTGAATAATTGTATTTCTTGTGGGAAACAGATACCGTATAGGGATTACCACCGCTTTGTATTCCTTGTTTGGGGCCGGAGCATGACGTAGTCGGGTGCGGTTTTGTGTTAGGTTTAATAAGCGCACTATAAAACGGAGGTTAGATTGCGCTAGGTTAGTCTTTGGCAAGAGGTGTAATTATAATATGCCGCCGGATGTTCTCGACGCCGCTTCTACTAAGAAGCGCAAAGACAAATCTTTAAAGCCTAGGCAGGATGATTCGTCTGCTTCGACGCCGGACCTTTTAGAAGCTACAGCTGAACAGGTGGATCCGCTGAAGTTTCTGTTGAGTCCCAGGGGAAACTTTGATTTTTACAAGATGTGGCCTCTCAGGAGGCAGGTCAGGCTGAAGGGCCTCTCAGGTTACTATTCTCCCTTCTATGCCTAAGGTGGTTAGGCCTTCTGCTACTGTTTCTAAGGCTCCTTCTAAGGGCAGGTCTGTTTTGCCTTCCTCTGGTGTCAGTTCTGGTTCTTCAGGGTCTGTGCCTAAAAAGCACATGCTTAAAATGGCAGAGGATTTGATTACTTTAATTAAAGGTTCTATGCCCCCTCCTGATAAGAGGCCCAGGATGGAGCCAGAGTTGGACAGTTTGGAGCAGGCCTCAGATGATTCGGAGTCTTCTACTGAGGACATTCAAGATTTCCCTCCTTATTCTGATTCTGATGCAGAGGATTCCACTCCTTCTGCTTCTCCTCCAGAGGATTTTTCATTTTCAGAAACTCTGCATTCCATGAGGGAGCATTTTAAGTGGGAGGGACAGGATTACTCTGATTCCCGGAAGAGGCTTAGGGAGTTCTTGTTTTTACCACAGCATAGACCCTTAGCTATACCTCCGGTTTTGGATGTTGTTTCAGATGTTTTCTCGAAGCTTCCTTAATCCAGATTCTGTGCCTCCTGCCCCAGTTAAACCGACAGGTATTACAGGGTGCCTGAGGCTCATAAATATCTGTATAAGAGTCCTAGGGCGGACCCAGAAACTATTAGTCAGGGGCCTAAGGTGTTAGGAGCTCTGTTGTTAAGAATCCGGTTCCTCTGGATAAGGAAGCTAGAGCTTTGGATAGATGGGGTAAGAAGGTGTATACCTCTTCTACTTTAGCAATGAGAGCTTTGAACTGCCAGTTTCATATGTTGAAGTATCAGAATTTCCTCCTTTCTCAGCTAAGATCTAAAGTGGATGCTTTGGCAGAGGGCATAGAGTGTAAAGAATTGCAGGATTTAGTGCATGTTTCTGAACAGGTGGGTAAGCACTCTTTGCAATGTGGTTTTGATGCTTTACAGGCTTCTTCTAGGGTGGCTGCCACTGGTTCAGTTATTGGTAGGCACGCTGGCTTAAGGATCAGAATTTGTCTGAGCATGTTAAGACTAGAATTCTGGATGCCCTTGCAGTCTGAAGTTTTGTTTGGTCCTCCTGTGGAGTCAGTCTTAAAGAAAATGGAAGACAAGGCTAAGTCTATGCAGACTGTTAAAGATTTTTGCAGGTACAACCTCCAAAAGTTTAGTAGAAATTGGCCTACTAAGGGGTGGACACCTTCTTCTGATTCTCAGTCTAGGGGTAGATCTAGGCGTGGTAGGGCAGAGCTCAGAGTAACTTCAGGCCGAGACAATGGAGTTCGCCTGCTCAATCTGCTGGTGAGGGCAGGGGCCAGTCCTTTCGTGAACAGGCCCAATGACCTGCATTTTCAGCTGCCAGATTCCTCTTGCCTGGCAGCTCCTTTGGGAGGAAAGTTGGCTCTTTTCAAGCAAAATTGGCATTTAGTCACCCAGGACAAATGGGTATTGGACATTATAAACCGAGGTTACAAGTTCTATTTCCATACCATGCCTCCTTTCAAAGGCATGCCAGACGCCCCTCCTCGCAAAGGATAGAGGCTCACAGACAAATTTCTTTACTTCTTCAAATAGGAGCTATACAGCCAGTTCCTCTGTCAGAAGTGGGCCTAGGATTTTATTCTCGCCTGTTTCTAGTTCCAAAGAAAGGAAACACGTGGAGACCAATTTTGGATTTATCTATCCTCAACACTTACCTGGACATTCCAAAGTTCAAGATGCTGACTTCACAACAGCTTTTACCTCTGTTGGGAAGAGATCACTGGATGGTTACTCTGGATCTCAAAGAGGCTTACCTTCATGTTCCTATCAGGCCCAGTTGCAGGAGGTACCTGCGCTGGGCTGGAAATTTACATTATCAGTTCTGCATTGCCCTTTGGCTTATCTGCTGCTTGGAGTATTCACAAAGGTTCTGGCTCCAGTGATAGCATTTTTCAGACTAAGAGGAATACAGATTTATCCTTATTTGGACGACTATCTGATTATTGCACAAGAAAAGGACGAACTTCTTCATCATCTACAGTATGTGATGGCAGTGTTAAGATACCTAGGGTATTCTGTGAACGAAACAAAGTCCAGTCTAGTACCCTCTCAGGACATATGCTTTCTGGGTGTGAGACTGAATACAGCTTCCCAGATGGCTTTTTTGACCCCGGACAAACAAAGAAGCTTTTCTCTTTATTTCCAGCAAATGTCTCTACAGTCCAGGCTGACTGCAAGGACAGTCCTTCAAGCCTTGGGGTTCATGGCATCTTGTATTCTGGTGCTTCCCAATGCCAAATTGCATATGAGGAAGCTTCAATGGTATCTCAAAAATGTGTGGACACAGCACTGCCAAGATCTAGACACTGTCATTCAGATAATACCTTGCATTCAGAAGGAGTTTTTGTGGTGGGCTCAGGAATGTCACCTAAACAAGGGACTCTCTGTGACCCGACCAGAGGCGAGTCAGATTCTAATGACAGATGCCTCGGACAAGGCTTGGGGAGCACACCTCAATGGAAAATGGGTGCAAAACACGGCCTGTCAAACTCCAACATTTGCATATCAACTTGAAGGAAATGTTAGCAGTCCAGTTTGCATTGATGGCTTTCAAAGATTTACTTCGTCCAGGGCAGGTGTTGATTCAAACAGACAACACTACTGTCATGTGGTACATCAACAAGCAGGGGAACCCATTCTTACCCTCTTTGCAGGCAAGCGATGATTCTGTGGGAAACTGCTCTCAATCTACACCTCAATCTTCAGGCAAGGTTTCTACCAGGAGCACAGAACTCTTTAGCAGATGTATTGAGCAGACAAATAGTGGATCCTCACGAGTGGAAATTGGATCCTCATGTATTTCAACAGTTGACAGTGTTATGGGGAACTCCAGACATAGATCTGTTTGCTTCTCCACTAAATTACCAGTTGCCAAAGTTTTGCACAAAAATGTTTCATCACACAGCTTGGCAGGTGGACGCTCTATCTTTCAGTTGGAACAATCTGCATGTATATGCCTTTCCACCTCTGCCTCTTCTTCCCAAGGTACTTTTGAAGGCCAGACAAGACAAGCCAACCATGATTTTGATAGCACCGGATTGGCCTCGACAACACTGGTACCCACTACTGAGGAGTTTAGCACGAGAACCTCCATGGCCTCTGCCTTTGATTCCGACCTTTTGTCACAAGAGGACAGTCACTTCCTCAATGTCAAGATTCAGTCTCTGCATCTAACAGCCTGGCATATTCTGTTTTAAACTCTGGAGGGCCTCAGCTTCCACAACAAGTTTTGAATGTTATTTTGGAGGCCAGGAGGCCTAGTACCAGGAAAGTTTACGCTGATAAATGGAGGAGATTTTTATTTGGAGCAAAGAAAGGACTTTGATGTCTCCAAACCTGATTTAAGTGTTGCTCTTCAATATCTTACTGAGTTATTGGACAAGGGGTTGTCTTTCTCCTCAATAAAGGTCCATGCTGCAGCCATTTCTGCTCACTATGATTGTGACCCTCCTTTATTCTCTCATCCTTGGTTTAAGCAATTTCTTAGAGGGGCAAAGAATATAAGACCCCACGTAGAGCTCCTACTCTGCTTGGGATCTCAATTTTGTGTTGGAAAGCTTACTCTACAACCTTTTGAGCCTGCAGCTACTGCCGAGTTGAAGTATTTATCATGGAAAACTGCTTTTTTGTTGGCCATTACCTCTGCAAGAAGGGTTTCTGAATTACAGGCCCTCATGGCAGTGGAGCCTTTCCTGATTTTTCATAAGGATAGGGTATCTTTTGCGTACTAATCCTTCCTTTATGCCTAAAGTGGTTTCTAGTGTGGCCTTAAATCAAACTATTCATTTGCCTACTTTTTATGCTAACCCCCAAAATAAAGGGGAGAAAATTTTGCATACTTTGGATATTCACAGGCAGTTATGTTATTATTTGAGCAGAACCAAGGAGTTCAGACAGTCTCAGCAATTGTTTGTTTCTTTTGCTTTGGGTTCACAGGGTAAACCCGTTTCAAAACAAACTATTTCTAAATGGATTGGGTTTTGTATTTCTTTCTGTTATTCCCATCATGGTAAGGAGATTCCCTGGAATCAGGCCTCATTCCACTAGGCTACTGCTACTTCTACGCCTTTATAAGGGGTAGCTACAAAAGACATTTTGGAGGCAGCTACTTGGAGTTCAGTGCATACCTTTTCTAAACATTACCACCTTCCTCTTTATTCTGAGTCTAGGGCTGGATTTGCCACTGCAATTTTACAGGCCATTTTAGCGCCCCTAATGCTTTATGATTTTTACCATCCTCCCTTTCCCGTTGCTTTGGGATTCTACCCATAAGTAAGGACTGCAGCAATGTGAGATGAAGAACATAGTACAGTTTTGTACCTACCATAAAATGTAGATGTTTGAAGATCCACATTGCTGCAGTCCAATTTACCCTCCTCCTTCCCTCTGTAGTTTGACTTGGTGCT
>NC_056733.1:1890946513-1890988280 GCF_019279795.1 Protopterus annectens | reverse complement strand
GTCACTAATGCATTGGCAAAACACACTTTGGAATGTCCCACGCATAAGTTTTCCTTTGTAGTCTTAGGAAAAATAGAGAGAAATTTAAGAAGGTGTCCCTGGGAGCTGGCACTGGAAGAAGCCGAATTAGCATGGCAAATTCCGGCAGGAGCTCACACTCTGCCAGGGCTAAATGAAGCATTGCCTATAAAATGCTTATTAAAAAATAAAGCTTTAGCTAGGTGAAAGTGGTTTATATGCTGTTTTAGATGAGCTTTAATGTGTGCATTGCCTGTCACTATACCGATAATTGTACAACCTTTCACTGTATATGTAGGGAATGAGGTATAGTATAGTTTAGTCTGTATAGTTTATTTCATACACATGTATGCTCAAATGGCTTTTATTTATTATGTTAATTTTGGGTGCAAAATAGAAGTCCCAAATTATATTTGGTATTTCTTATTTTATGTTTATTGTCGTTGGCTAGGATGCCACATTATTCAAACTACGAATTTCAAGTTTAGTTTTGGTTCTGTCATGGTTTTTAACAACAGTCGTATGGATGGCAAGAATCAGTAGGGTTTCGATGGTTGGTGTTGGTGCTATTAGATTAATATATAGATTTTTAATAATGCGTATTTTTTAATTAAGCATACATTTTTATGTTAAAGTACATAATATTACTGACAATTCTGATTGTTCTTTTTAGTAGTCAGTATGTTGTAAGGCTGGAACTGTGGCCATTATGGTCATTGTAATGGTTTAATGCTGTGTTGCTTTAATTTTTAAATGCTTGCATGACATCATGAGGCTCAATGTTTTTCATTGGTAGCCTGGTATTCAAATTTACTTTTAAAAGTGTGTTTTATGGTAGAAAGTTTTTTTGTCTGAAGAAGCTGGAGAATTTTATACCAGCAAAAGTGCTTACAATAAATTCATTTGTAACCATTTGCGGTTGTTTGTTGGAGTGGACTGAGAGCCGTTAGCCCATAGTTTTTCAAGCCCTAGGGCCTATGTAAGCCTGGCCAACAAGGATTCCTGGGTTTCAACACCCATGGATGCTATTTACCTGTGCCCCTGTCTAGCAGGGCCACCGATGTGATTCCCAGGATGAATTCACTATTACCCATCCACTCATCAAGATTTTTCTTGAAGAGTGCAAGTGACAAACACTGCTTGACATAGATAGGTAGTTTGTTCCAGAGTATGGGAGGTCTCTGGGACAAGACTCTATCCATCCAGCATGTTCTGTTAATTGTGGTGATGAGGTTTATGGCTCTAGAGCATGTGGCACTGAGGGATTAGGATTTCTTTAGGTGTAACGTCCAGCAGCTCAGGTTTTGACATAGCTTTGTATGTTAGGCAGAGTTCACCTCAGAGTAGGCAATATGCTACGGAATAAAGCTGGAGTTTTTTGAGGCGGTCAGTGTAGGGTAATTGTTTGAGTCCCATAATCATCTTTGTGAGGTATTTTTGTGGCCTTTCTAGCTGCTGCAGATGCCTTGTAAGGTACAGTCCAAATGGGGAGTTGTCCTCTATAATGGGTCTGATGAGAGCTGAGTAGAGGGGGACAATGACTTCTTTTTTCCTGGATGAGAACCCTTTCATGATGAGGTATGCTATGTAGAAGGATTTCCTGACTACTGTGGTAATGTGATTATCAAAGGAGAGGCTGCTGTCCACTAGAGTCCCGAGGTCTCTTATCAAGCCTTCGGTGTTAAGTGAGCTGCAACCTATGTGGTAGTCCATGGGTACAGGGTTTTTACCAAAGGGGATGACAACGCATTTTTTGGCGTTGAGCTTGAGGCCATGACTCTGACACCAGGCATCAGTCTCGGCGAGGCCCTTTTGCAGGATGTCCACATCTGTTGGGGACTCGACTATGGCACCCAATTTGCAGTCATCTCCGAACTTTGTCACCCAGAGGCCCTCTGTATTAGCCTGTACTTCAGAGAAATAGATCCCAAACAGGAGGGGACCCAAGACTGAACGTTGTGGTACTCCACTTGTCACAGGTTTGGAGTCAGATTTGAAGTCCACAATTTTTACAGTGTGGGTTCTGTCTGTGAGCCAGTTGGTGACCTATCTTGTGACTTACAGATTTTTAACCAGCTTGGTGAGTTTATTTATGATGCCAGAATGGAGGATGGTGTCAAAACCTTGACGAGGTCGAGATAGGCTGTGTAGACTGCCTTACCCTCGTCCATGGCTTTGGTGACTGTTTCAAAGAAGTTGACCAGGTTCAGGAGACATGATCTGCCCTTCACAAATTCAAACTGGGTGGGGTCCATAGGTCTGGTGATAATGCTTTCATTTAACTTTTTTTAGTATGTCTGTAAAATATTGGGTATAATTTTGGCAAGGAGCAGGTAATTCTTCATCAGTGGACGGAAAAACTGGAGACATTACAAAATATTTTCACTTCACAAAAAGCTTCTCAGTTATCCTATAGGGAACTAGGTATCTCTCTTGCATTCTGTTCTCAGACAAATTAAATTACTTTGGTAGAATTTATTTGTTTAATTTTTCATCAGACACAACTGCTGAGTTCATTATATTTCTAGGTTGCATGGGGTTCTCGATTAAACCCTATAAAAAGAGGAATATTATATGCTCCTGTTACTCAGAGTGGGTTATATCTGATAAACTTATTAGTTTTGTTAAATTTCTTATATTTATATCGCTTTCTTTCTAATGTGAAATATGAAGTTTCTCAGTCTTACAGCGTATATGTTACAGACACTGTAAAAAGGAAGATTTTTTCACTGAAAGGAAAACCCAGGATGCATTTCAAAAGATTTACAGATTGGAGCATCTCATTGCCATCCCTACCTAATACAAGATGTACTTTTTATGTTGAAAAAATGGAAAACTGTTTTGTAAAACATCCAAGGGGCAGCTGCAATGAGGGACACAATGTACAAGATAGAAGGACAAGGACAACACATATTGGAATACAACTTTTTTTTTTTTTTTTGAGATTGTCATTAGGTAAACTCCCAGTTGAAGTGGAGATGAAATGTAAGTGTAATACTGAAAGACAATGTTCCTTTTGTTCTTCTGAGGAAGTTTTATTACATGCCCATGTTTAATGTGCAAGAGCAATCATTTTGGAATAAATAATTATGACTGTGGTGGATTAGCAACCTTCAGCAACTTACATATGAAATGGTTGTTTATGGTCATTATATAGGTTTACTGGTTACTCAGATAAATAAGAGTGACAACATACTTTGGAAGTGTTTATAGTTCTTCTGGCTAGAATGTGGCACAAAAATATTAAATACAGAATATGGGGCTTGTATGTTGAAAAGCATTCATTTTTGCTTATGGGTTAAGGGTTTTGTGGGACTGATTTCTTTTGGTTGGTGTTACTATGTTACTTATACTTTTTCCACTGATAGCCTTTTAAATTGATGTTGTATTTTATTGCACTCATGTGTTTGAATAAAGCCCCCTACACTTTGCAGTATGTGCTGTTTGATCTTTCACATCCACTTGAGCTACCACCAACTACTGCAAATGGGACTTTGGTTTAACATCTTGTTCAAAGGACAGCTTACTCAGGATTGCAACACCCAGCTACTGCTACACTGCAGTGCAAACAATTTGAAAAATTAATCCAATCACCCGGAGAGGGAATAGAACCTGCAGCCTTATCATTCCATACCAAAGAACAGTGTACTACTTGCTGAGCCATCGATACTAATTTATACTCATTTACAGACATCAACACCAACTTACACTTTATTTAAGACATCAAAGTTGTCTCACTTTGATAAGTACCAATGGCAAAGCATCAGTTTGATAATAGGGGAAGCTGAAATATAAACATGTGCACATGCACGGATGTGTGTTTCTGCATGCATGCACGTGTACGTGTGAGTGCATGTATGCATCCATTCATGCATGCATATGTGTGCATATGTGATTGATCAGTATACCTTAAGCACTGACAGTCAGAGGATTTGTATTTTCCATGTGGCTGTGCTTGAGATTGGCCTATTACTGCCAGTAAGTCCACCATGGCTTTAAATAAAAAAAAAACCCTGATTAGTGTTGAAATACTTACTCAAAAAAAAAACTCTTGTTTCATTTCTAGGTATTATGTCATTGTCTCTGCTTAACTGTAAGGTGACCCATGGTGCACAAATTAAAATGTCATACCATTTTGGGATATCATGTGTATGAACCAAGATCCATAATGAATCATATTACATTGCTAAACCCAAGAAAACCCAAATAAATAGCTTACTTTTTTTTCATTTATTTATAGAAGCAACACACAAGATAGTCATCATTTGATATAGAAATGTCTCACACAATTCTGCAGCTATGCGTCTGTTTTTCATCACCTTACTCTCAAATTAAATCAGCAGGTAAAAGGTAAAACACGATAGCAAGCAATGACAAAATGTTTAACTTGAAAAAGTACTGGGGATACTTGTGTACTACAAAACATTCAGTGGTACCCAAATGCCTGAAGTTAGGCAGAATTATTGGGTGGTATTCATAATCTAGCCCTTCACATTTTTGTAGTGGTAACCCATGAAGAGTGGCACTGTGTGGTTAAATAAATCATGTTTTTTCCTGGATAACTACGAAAATGGGGGAGCATTTTTAAAACACACCTTCCTACTGCAAAACCCTAACATGCTTAAGGCATAACCAAAAGAGGGACAGCTAATGCACTGATAAGGAGCATTATATGTTTGCGTTTCAGTAGTATTCATAGAGATGAATCTAAAAGGACCACATTTGCCCACTAAATGTGTAAATGGCCCTGGACCTAGACAAGAAATCAGCAATTTACCACAAGAATATGGAGTTGTGAGGGAAAGGGGGAAAAAAGAATATGTACAGTCATACATTAAAGGAGGTACAATTTTTCTCTTTACCTAAAGAAATGTCTTTATTATAGTTTAGTTCTTCTGCATGCATTGACAAACTATTGAAAGGGTTGTTCATAGGTTCATAGGTAGGTACTAGGCTATCGGCCCAAGGGCCTACACAAGCCTAGCCAACAAGGTTCCCTGGCTTACGCCACCCAAGAAAGTTATTTTCCTGTGCCACTGATGAGCAGAGACACAGAAGTGATCCCTGGGGTGTACTTCCTATTTCCCATCCACTCATCAAGATTTTTCTTGAAGAGTGCTAATGAAGAACTTTGCTTGACATAGATGGGTAGCCTGTTCCAGAGTATGGGAAGTCTCTGTGATAGGAATCTATCCCTCCAGCATGTCCTGTTTATTGTGGTGACAAGGTTTAGGTCCCTAGAGCGCGTAGCTCGGAAGGATTAGGATTTCTTTAGGTGTAGCATGTCCAACAGCTCTGGGTTTGACATAGCTTTATATGTTAGGCAGAGATCACCTCTGAGTAGGCGATATGCTACGGAGTAAAGCTGGAGTTTTTTGAGGCGGTCAGTGTAGAACATTTGTTTGAGTCCAATAATCCAATATGTGAGGTACTTCTGTGGCCTTTCCAGCTGCTGCAGATGTCTTGTGAGGTACATTCCAAAACGGGCGTTGTATTCTATAATGGGTCTAATGAGTGATGAGTAGAGGGTAACGATGACCTCTTTTTTCCTGGATGAGAACCCTTTTACGATGAGGTGTGCCACGTAGAAGGACTTCCTGACTACTGTGGCGATGTGACTATCAAAGGAGAGACTACTGTCCACCTGGGTCCCAAGGTCTCTTATCACGCATTCAGTGTTAAGTAGATTGCTGCCTATGTGGTAGTTCATGGGTACAGAGTTTTTACCAAAGAGGATGACACTGCACTTTTTGGCATTGAGCTTGAGGCCATGGCTCTGACACCAGGCATCTGCCTCAGAGAGGCCCTTCTGTAGGATGCTCACATCATTTGGGGACTTGACTATGGCTCCTAGTTTGCAGTCATCTGCGAACTTGGTTAGCCAGAGGCCTTCTGTGTTAGCCTGTACTTCAGAGAAGTAGATACCAGACAGGAGCGGTCCCAGGATGGAACCCTGTGGTACTCCACTTGTTACTGGTTTGAGGTCAGATTTGGAGTCTTCAACTTTTACAGTGTGGGTTCTGTCAGTGAGCCAGTTGGCAACCCATCTTGTGATGTAGGGATTTATGCCTAGTTTATTGAGTTTAGCTATAATTCCAGAATGGGGGATGGTGTCGAAAGCCTTGGCGAGGTCAAGATAGGCTGTGTGAACCACTTTACCCTTATCTATAGCTTTGGTGACTGCCTCAAAGAAGTCGATCAGGTTCAGGAGTCATGAAATGTGGGGGGAAATGTTTCATTTTGGTGTCAGTGAAGTGCTGGTGCAGACATGGGCAAACTATTGAGGGGGTTATTGAGGGAATTGTTTCATTTTGTTTTTTGTACTTGGTTAAACTACTGAAGGGATCACTGGGGGATAACCTTAACTTTGGTGTTTGTACATACATGGACAAACTACTGAAGGGGTCATTGGGGGAAATGTTTTATTTCGGTGCTTGTACATACATGGACAAATTACTGAAGGGATCATTGGGGGAAATGTTTCATTTTGATGCTTGTGCATACTTGGCAAAACTACTAAAGGGATCATTGTAGAAATGTGTCCTTTTGGTATCAGTGAAGTGCTTGTGCAGACATGGACAAACTACTGAAGGGATTGTTAGGGAAATGTTTCATTTTAGTCCTGTACATACTTGGTCAAATTACTGAAGGGATTACTCTGGGAAATGCTTAATTTTGAAGGCATCACTTGGGGAAATGTTTCATTTTTGTGCTTGTGCATACTTGGTGAAACTACTGAAGGGATTGATAGGGAATGTTTCTTTTTGGTGTGTCTGTATACTTGGACATACTACTGAACGGATCACTGGAAGGAATGTTTCATTTTGGTGCTTGTGCATTCTTCTTGAAACTACTGAAGGAATCACTTGGGGAAATGTTATATTTTCCTCATTTAAAGCTACCATGCTTTATCTCCATGTATACCAGATACTAGATGGCAAACATTGGTTTGTTACCATTCCTACCAACTATGTGGAGGTTCCCTTTAATGGTAGTTATTTTATTTCCAGTGTGATATTAGTGTGTGTGTGTGTGTGTGTGTGTGTGTGTGTGTGTGTGTGTGTGTGTGTGTGTGTGTGTGTGTGTGTGTGTGTGTGTGTGTGTGTGTAAATGTTTAGCTGGCACCCTCAAATTGTTTCCAGCTCTGCTTATGTTATTTCTAGAGCTAGAGCATATGCTAGCATTCCTTGTCATGGACTTCTCTCATTAAGTAATGTTCTGCAGGCATTGCAGTAAAAGGAATAAAGCCACTGAGAGACGCTGTGCAAAGTCTACATTACCTAGCTGGCCTGCTTCACTTTACCTAAACAAAGATAGTGCATGCTTTTTTTTTTTTTCAAAGACAGTATGTATACCATCTTTGTTTGGCAATGGCTTTGAAAAAAAAAAAAACATTAACTGAGCAAGACTCCTTTCCTTTAGTGTAGTAAATGCTCAGCAAACCAGTGTTCCCCATGCTACTGCACTGATAAGTACTGGAGGTGTGATCACCTGTGTAGTGGCTAGCCTGTTACATTTGGAGAATTCAATTTCTCTCAGGATTTCTGAAAAACAAAATATTCATCACTAAGTGAGGTGACAGGGCAATGTTCATCCCATAGTAAAGTGGTGCATCCTAGGTATTGTTAAAAAATCAGTAATGGTGACCAAGTTTTTGCTACACCTAAAAAAAAAAACGTTTTACACATTAGAAAATATGTTTCTTTTCTAACTATATACATCATCACTAATCATCACCAGGTAATACAGTAAGAGTAGTCTGAAAGGAATGTATGGTGGACATAACTCATGTCTCTGTCTAGGTCTTGAATATTTTCAGCATCATCAACTATTTATAGGAAAAAAAGGATTGAATAATGGAGTTTTCTTAGGATATTCTTTTTCATTCATTATATTATCTACTCTGCTATAAAAGTAATTGAAATGCTTGTGTCTGGACAGAGCAATACCCTCAGTAGTGGTAATAAAATAGTCTACTATATGTAAACCCTGAAAGCATTTTTTTCCTTCTGTCTAATACCAGTATGCTCAAATGCTGAGTACTAAGATCGCTTGCAAAAGTTTAGAATTCTGTCTTCAAAGGATGGTAAAAACAGCTTATTGGAGAGTAAATGTTTTGAAGTTTTACATTACCCCAGAGTGAACAAAGATAAAAACAAGCACACCCTCCTACTGCATAAATGCAAATTGCATGAGAAAGAAAACATTTATTTGCTATTTTTCTTCCCTGCTAAAAAATTGCAGCTAAAACAATAAACTAATATCATTATTTTCCACTAATTATAACTGATTTCTATATGCCAACTTGCACTCACGAATATGTTCAAGTCAAAGCAGTATTTTTTCATTTCTTAAAAATGAAATACAACATGATTTGTTATCTCCTCTAAGAAGACATGGTGATGGAATGTTTCAGCAAATCATACTGAAATATTTCATCATCTGTTTTATAGCATTTTGTGAAATATGGTGACAGTACTAAAACTAACAGTATCACGTAGGTGCAGGATGTTCGTTTTCTAATGCAGAGTACAGGTTCCTTTCATAAGCTACCTGAAAAGAGGTGTGTTTTGCTAAGAGCAGTACTTCCGCTGTGATCTGTGAACCTGAATTTTTACCTTTTTTGCAGCAAGACCATTTACACAAATATTTTCCATTCTGAGCAACCACTTAATTTATTTTGAAGCGCATACTAATGTTGTGCAAAATAGGCTTCTGGTATTTTACATGGTGATCTCTACACACTTGGATTACAATTTTACCACCTGTGCTCTAAAGAAAATCTCATGGAATGTGTAAACTATGAAATGTATAACATACAAGAGCCATGTCTTTTCTGTTTGAGTGTAATAAAGGATATCACAGGTATTGCTGCAAATAATAATTTTGCATGATGCTTGTTGCCACTGGCATGCCGGTAGGGTGATATCTAGTCGTGGAGTTCCACTTGCCCCACCCATCTGACAGCTCTGATTCTGTACCTGCTAAAGGTTCAAATGACCCTATCAGCTATCCAACCTCCAAGAATGTGACTTTATCCCAGTATACTTATATTTGTTAGCTAGTTAAAAATCATCAGAAAATAAACATACTCATATTGGTTATGGTGAAACAAACAGGTTAGAACAGTGAAACAGAATTCAAGCTATATTTATTAATCTAATGCTATGAATTGTTTACATAATCAAAAAGGAAGGCTTGTTGGGGTATAGAATATTACAAGTGTATAAATTATACAGAGGGTGAAAACAATAAAGCTGTTAGTTACATTTTCACATATTTAGTCAAGCTACATAAAGGTGCTGTTTAGCTGGAAGAATGTCCTTTAAATATGACTTCCTTGGGGGAGGTAGAGCTGGTAAGTACTGTTTTGGCAGTTTAATTGCTAAGCTTCACTATACTGAGAATACAGATCAGTGTTTCCCTTCTGGCACACTTACATTTTGCATTAGTAGTTGGTATTTAAAATTAAAAGTACTGTTGATGCTCTTTTTGACATTTACTGTCTCATTTAACTGGGCTGTGACAGATTTTTTTCTGTCAAATCCTTGTGTCACCCATCACTGCAATAAGGCACAACTGCATTGCTGATATAATGTCAGTCATCCATCTATTCCATAATAATATGGAGCAGGCCCAAGATGTGCATCTGCCTGAGAAAACCGAGGTTTGACTGTTTTCATTTCTAAGATTTTAACAAAATTTGCTGAAATAAAAGTGGCAAGAACCTGCATTCAGGCTGCAGTCAAGAAAGAAGCCATAACAATCACCTGCCTGTCATCAGCTTTCTCTGTGCAGGACACACCTATCCAAGATGATCCAGTAAATTGGTTTACAATGTTTAGTCAGCAAATCATTTTACACTTCTCCAAAGTGTGAGTACTGAAAAACAGAACTTGAAATCCATAAAAAAATCATAAACTGACAAAGAAGGGAAACATTCCTAATCAATAGTCTCAAAACTTTAACTCTTTAAATGACGGTAACAGATTATATATTAAATGTTCACCTTCTCTGCCCTTTTTTCCCTATTTCCAGTCCCTGCTATGAATAAATAATAACACAGCATTAAAAAAAAATAAATCAACTGTTTCCCTCCACTAGAACAGTACCTTTCTGTACTGTGGTGGTTTCACTTTCAAAAATAAATCTTTTATCCCACCCTGGAAAAGTTTGCTGCAGTCTCCAATTCATTGATGTCATCAAGGCCAATGAATACAGGTAGTTTTTCTGGCCAACTCCCTCCTCAAACTAATATTACCATGACCATCCTAAAATCCTTCCCATGCTGTGATGTCACAGTTCCCTGGTCCTTCTCTTACCCATACAGAAAGTAAATTCTAGAACAAGGAAACAGTACATAAGTTGAGTCTCCTGCTGTGAGCTGTCAATTACAGCAGGTAACATCTCAAATTACCGTTAGCCCTTTGACAACTCGGGAAGGTAGGTGTGAAGGGGATGGGAGATGAGGGGAAGTATTACAATTCAGGCTAAGTCTGTTCTGTGGCATTTGCACTGTTTGTGTTTTAAGTAGTCATTGAATGGCATGAAATGTTACTCAAAACTGACTGAAAGACGGCCATGTATGCATGTTTAATGCAGTGACAAAAGCTTTAGGAAGAAAAAGGCTTGCATGATGTAATTTATATACAAACAAGGACTGCATTGTGGGATACCGAAAGCCAGACTAAACAATCAGGATCATAGGTTCATAGGTAGGTACTCGGTTATCAGCCCAAGGGCCTAAGTGAGCCTAGCCAACAAGGTTCCCTGGCTTACACTACCCAGGAAAGTGATTTTCTTGTGCCCCTGTCAAGCAGAGCCACAAAAGTGATCCCTGGGGTGTATTTCCTATTTCCCATCCACTCATCAAATTTTTCTTGAAGAGTGCTAATGAAGAACTTTGCTTGACATAGATGGCTAGTTAGTTGGGCGGCCACGGTGGTGCAGTGGTTAGCATTGCCACCTCACAGCAAGAGGTTCTCCAGTTCAATCTTCAGCTGGGGTGCCTTCTGTGCGGAGTCTGCATGGCCTCCCTGTGGTCGTGTGGGTTTCCTCCGGGTGCTCCGGTTTCCTCCCACATCCCAAAGACATGCAGTAGGTGGATTGGACACTCTAAATTGGCCCTAGGTGTGAGTGTGTGCCTTCTGTGGAAGGTTGGGCACCAGGCTGGCAACTCAACACTGTAAAACTCCACTGTCAATCATGAGCAGACGGGTGATCCACTGTGGCGACCCCTAACCGGGAAAAAGCCGAAAGAAGAAGAAGATGGGTAGTTAGTTCCAGAGTATGGGAAGTGTCTGGGATAGGAATCTATCCCTCCAGCATGTCCTGTTTATTGTGGTGACAAGGTTTAGGTCCCTAGAGCATGTAGCTCAGAGGGATTGGGATTTCTTTAGGTGTAGCATATCCAACAGCTCTGGGTTTGAAATAGCTTTATATGTTAGGCAGAAATCAAATCGGAGTAGGCGATATGCTATGGAGTAAACCTGGAGTTTTTTGAAACGGTCAGTGTAGGGCATCTGTTTGAGGCCAGTAAGCCTCTTTGTGAGGTGCTTCTGTGGCATTTCCCGCTGCTGCAGATGTCTTGTGAGGTACATTCCAAAAGGGGCATTTTACTCTATAATGAGTCTAATGAGTGTCGAGTAGAGGGCAACAATGACCTCTTTTTCCTGGATGAGAACCCTTTTGGGATGAGGTGTGCCATGTAGAAGAATTTCCTGACTACTGTGGCGATGTGATTATCAAAGGAGAGACTACTGTCCACCTGGGTCCCAAGATCTCTTATCACACATTCACTGTTAAGTAGACTGCCCCCTATGTGATAGTTCATGGCTACAGATTTTTTACTAAAGTGGATGACAATGCACTTTTTGGCATTGAGCTTGATGCCATGGCTCTGACACCAGGCATCTGTTTCAGTGAGGCCCTTCTGTAGGATGTCCACATCATTTGGGAACTTGACTGTGGCTCCTAGTTTGCAGTCATATGCAAACTTCATTAGCCAAAAGCCTTCTGTGTTAGCCTCTACTTCAGAGAAATAGATACCAAACAGGAGAGGTCCCAGGACTTAACCCTGTGATACTCCACTTGTCACTGGTTTGAAGTCAGATTTGGCGTATGCAACCTTTACAGTGTGGGTTCTGTCAGTGAGCCAGGGCAACCCATCTTGTGATGTTGGGCTTTATACCTATTTTACTGAGTTTAGCTATAGTTCCAGAATGGGGGATGGTGTTAAAAGCCTTGGCGAGGTCAAGATAGGCTATGTGAACCACCTTACCCTTGTCTATGGCTTTGGTGACTGCCTCAAAGAAGTCAAACAGGTTCAGAAGGCATGATCTGCCTTTCACAAACCCGAACCAGGTGGGGTCCAGAGTTTGGAGGTTTCCAATGTCTTTGTTTATGAGTTCCATAATAATACGTTCCATGGCCTTTCAGACCAGACTCGTCAGGCTAATAGGGAGATAGTTCCTGTGATCAGTGGTGGCTCCCCCTTTGTGGAGTGGGATAACTGTTGCTGTGTGCCATTCAGTGGGCACAAAGCCTGACGTAAGGATATGATTGAACACGGTGCTTAGGTAGGGAGCCAGTTTGTTCTGAAGTTCATGTAAAACACAGCCTGGGATGTTGTCCAATCCCATGGATGCTGTGTTTTTGGCTTTAGAGAGTGAAGCTTTTATCTGCATAGTTGTGATTACAGGGACTCTGCATTCTTCCTGTATAGATATGGGCCCTTTAGTGGGTGAGAGTGGAGTAAAGTTAGCACTGAGCCTATTTGCCAGAATGTTGGCAGTATCAGTTGGTTCTGTAATTTTCGTGCCATTGTGCTGTAACTCAGAGCAGATCTAGGTGTTGCCACTGAGATTCTTGACATAGCTATAGAATGCTTTGTGGTTGTCCCTGGAATCAGTGGTGATTTTGTTTTTGTAGCTAGCTTTGGAGGGTCTTATAAGGGATCTCAACTTCTTACTAAGGGTGACCAGGGAGCTCCTCCACTCATGGGATTTTACTCTCTTTTGCAACAGTTTCTTCCTTCTGTTACAGAGTTTGTTTATGGCAGGGGATCACCAGATCGGCTTCCTTTTTTTAGAGAATAGCATCTTGGTTCTGTTTGGGATAGCACAATCCATGCACTTGTGTAAGTGCGTATAGAGTGCATTTGTGTAGGATTCAGCAGTCATAACTGTATTGTCCCAACTGCATGGGTGTCATGAAGTTCACCAGTTCTGTCTTAAGAAGCATGAAGTTGGCTTTGGAGAAATTTTTTACCATGGTTTTCTTAATGGGGGTGTGGGGCCGGGATGTGGATATCTAGGGTGATTAGCTTATGGTCAGATGTGACCAACGAGGAGTTGACTTCAGGTGTGGAACACCAGTCACCCATGTTGGTAATGACTAGGTCTAGGATATTGTTGCCCCTGGTGGGGGTGTGGACAAGTTGATCCAGGGCATTGGAATTTATGAATTCCAGAGAACGTTAAGCGAATGAGTTAGTACATGAGTAGTTTTCCCAGTTAATGGTGGGGTAGTTGAAATCACCCATTATTAGGGTGTTTGGTTGAACCCTAATATTTTCCAGTATATGAAGAAAAGAGGAGTGGGAATCCTGAGGCATGGTGGGGGACCTGTAGCAAGCTACAATTTTGATTGCAGTTTTACCCAGAGTTAGTCACACTTGGATAATCTTGGATGCATGATGCTGAGCAACTAGCCTGCAGGTGTGGATATCCTTAATGAATATGGACACACCTCTGCCTTTTGGTCCAGGTTAGGCGGCCGAAAAGTGTGGTATGAGTTAGTCTGGTAATGCAGGGGTGGTCTCTGGAGCCTTGAACCAGATCTCAGCCACTGCACAGATATCGATGTTCTCCATTTTAAGGAGTGCCTCAAGGGTGAGCATTTTGAGAGTTAGACTTCTAGCATTGAGTAGCATTACCTTCAGTTTTTGCTTGCCTTTTCCTGTTACAGTGGTGAATTTGTCATTTGAACCTTGCCTAAAAAAGGCACTATAGGGATGGCAGGAGCCTTAGCCAGTATCCGGAATCCCAGGGGTGACAGGTGCAGGCCATCTCTGACAAAGCATCATGGTCTGTTGACCATGTCGTCCCAGGCAGACAGATACTGGATCCCCTTAGAATGACACCAGAAGCTTAGCCAATTGTTGAAGTCAATCATTTTGTCCTTGTACTGTGGTATCAGTCTGGGTGATGGCAGGATGCTACTCAGGGCTAGGGTCATACCTGCCTAGGCTACAAGATTGGAGAGCTCTTCCATGTCTCTTTTCATGTAATCCAGGGAGGTATGCCTCAGGTCATTCACACCAACAAGGACAATGACAGAGTCATATTTGTACTTGTTGTGGAGTGACCTGAGTATGTGGGTTATGTGGAGGATGACTTCAAAATGCGGGAAATAGGAAATTCACCCCGGGGATCACCTCTGTGGCTCTGCTCGACAGTGGCACAGGAAAATAATTTTCTTGGGTGGCAAAAGCCAGGGTACCTTTTTGGCTGGGCTTGTATAGGCCCCAGGGCCGATAGCCTAGTAGCTACCTATGAATCTATGAAGGACCCCATGTGGTCAGACTCAGAAATTGCTTATAAAAATATTTAAAAATATGTAAATAGTCCCAGAGTGGTGTTAAAATGTAGGAAACACCAAACCATGATGAAATAAACATGTTTTTGAGTCTGGGGGTGTGGTTCTCCTTTAAGGACTATGATTTCAATACACAGTGGATGGACATGTCTTTTGCAGAAACAAGCTGATTCTACAGATCAAGTGGCAAAACAACTATCACCAGTTTCATCTTCTCAAGTCTGCCATTTGCTTACAGCAGTTTCACCTAGAGTTCACTGCCCAAGACACATGACCTGTAATTGCTTCAGCAAAGGGAAACAGGGTTAACTGGAGTGGCCTTATTTAAAGTTATTACACGCCCTGGGAAATCTGCTGTTGTATCAAGCATTCATTTCCAGAGGACCTAGACAGTTGCACTACTAGACAAACCTACTCTACCTAGGAAGGGTATACCAGCCATCTATTTGCAGTCCCACTACCAGTTTGATTGACGTCATAGCCACAGCTGATGATATGTAATGGACTGCAGATGATATACTTACTGTTCAAACAAGGGTTGTGAGGTCACTCCAAACACATTGACTCTGAAAGCTCCTCCCAGTCTTAACTTGTCTGCTCATACTAGAGAGTGCTAGACATTCAAACTGGGAAGGCCCTCCCCTTGTACTGTTATAAATGTTAACAAACCTCTTTTTCATATATTCCCACTGCTTAGTACATGCTGTAAAAGCATTAATCTATTTATTTTCATCCTATATTAAAATCATTCGTATCTAAGCAAAAGACTACAAATCACAGACAGCCAACAAACTACTTCTCAGGAATCAGCTAGACTTAGTTCTTCAGTTTTATTCCTGCTAAGAGAAGCACGGGGATATTATTCTCTCATTTTCCTAAATGCTACTGAGCACTGGAAAGCCTACAGACTGTGTCTTAGGAGCTATCTTGGCCTTGATGCTTCTGTTTTGCACCTAGTGAGAGAATGAGCATTGCATTGACTCATGACTGTCTCTGATTGGGCAATGTGTACAGGACATCCCTGACTAGTCTGGTTTTGGACTGTTGTGCAGCTTAGCTCTCTTGTACTAAGTGGCTGTATCAGCTAACGAGGGCATTTACCAGGAGAAGGCTGCAACAGTCCTACAGACCCAGGCAACATTTGGGATGAGACTGCTGATTACCAAAGAGCCTGTCACCTTCTTCTCAGAAACCAGCTTAGGATTCATGCTACTGGTGTGAGAAGGAGCAATGGGACATTGATTCCTAGCCGAGCGAAGCTGCAGTGAAGCCAGTTCTAGTAGCAGCCAGTAGGTGATTCACCACTATTTATCATTATTGGCAAACTTAATTCTGTCTTTCCACTAATTACTGATATATTAGTCACAGTCTAACCTTACTTCAGAGTTTCACCCCTGAATACTTCACCCATAAATCTTTGTTTCCTATAGTATACTTCCTCCAACCTTCAGTATTTTGACTAGCTCTAATCCTGCACTCTGGCAGCATGAATGGACAGCCTGATCTCACCCCATTTGTGGCCACTCTGATTGCATATTTAAGAAAAAAATATTTAAGAAACATGAAAACAAACCTCTTGCATCAACCCACTATTGGTAAACATCATACCAATACAATACCGCATTGATCACAAAACAACACTAAGTTCATAAATTATACTGAGGATGTAAAGAAAAAATACCAAAGCCTCCTACAACACATTCTAAAATAACTCAGCCTTCAGTGCTCAAGGCAACATCTAATCCTTCTCCACTTACACATACTAGAGCTCCATACAAATCACCCAAGTTCTGCAGAAAACTAGAACAACGCCTCTAAGATCCACTAAGTATATGGCCAAAAAAATGTTTTAGTCATACGTGAGTCTATAGTTAGGCATACAGATTTCACACTCACCAGACTGGACAAGAATATGGTGACTGCAAACTGCTTGATCACTGCCAGGATCAATGATATCACAAGGTCCTAGTCCTTTAATCCAAACAAGTGATGAATGACCTGAGATACTCCTCTCAGAATGACAGAGAGATGATTGAACTTACCTTGCATCTGTTAAGAGTCAGGAAAGACACTGGTATTATTATGCCCTCACCTAGAATGATGCCTGTATACTAAGACAAGATACATGGATTTAACAATTGACTAAGTATTTGGTGTCACTGTAAGGGGATGCAATATGTGTCAGCTTTATATGAGATAGTAGATAAAACTTCCTATTTCACTAAGGATGGATTACACCTTAGACCATGGCTTTTGTATACTGAATAAAGCTTTTGCTACCCTCATACTGCCTTTTTAGTCAGTCTCCCTACTCAATATTTCTACTTGGCAAACTCAAACCCAGATTCAGACAATATAATAGTGGCCCTGCTCAGTACTAGGACTCTAAATAGAAATATGTCAGAATTTGAGGCTCTCCTGAAAATCAAACATGCTCATATCTGTGTAGCTGCTGAGATATTGTTTCAATGCAATGACAACATTCTCTTTATTATTCCAGGGTTCAATACCTGTCATGCCTTCAAGCCTTTGGGTAGGTGCAGGGAAATATCTGTATGTGCCAGAAACACCATCCCCTCATGTCAAATTGCTCACAGCGCTAAGATGGACATCCTGAAGACTAAACTCACCCTTACCAAATTCATCTATTACTTCACTGCTAGCTACAGATTCCAATCAGTGGCATCCAGGCATCATTCAAATTAATTTAATACCATTGAAGGGTAAAATATCAAACCAAATACCTTGGTATGGGGAATTTCAACTGCCCAAGCATTGACTGGTATACCTACAGCTCTGAAAATGGATATGCTGAGCATTTCCTAGACTTTGTTTTTTAACATCTTTTTGAATTATCACTTAATACATAGGTAAACATACATTTATATAAAAGAAAACAAACCATGTCAACATATCCACAGTTACAAACATTATAAATCATGTACATGCTTTTATGGAATTATCAACTGAACATTACATAAATTGATCAATTCCTGCTTTCGCTTCAACCTGACTCCACCTGCAAAACAGTATTCTGCAGGTTTTGTTTTCACAATTTTCATTTTTTCTATGTAGTTTGCTCCTACCTTTTTGAAAGATCCCACTTCCAATTCTTTTATCTCTGTTCTAATATTCAATACTTCAAATACAGTTGGTTTAGACTTTGATTTTCATGTTCTAGTAATTGCTTTTTTGGCAATCACCACACTTAGGCCTTAATATCTGCAGACAATTTAGATCCTGTATCTCAGCTCAAGAAAATAATTTCCTTAGTTAACACCCATTTGCTACCCGATATTTCTGACAAGAGTACTGTGTAGGGAATTTTTAAAGTCTGCCAACTCATTACACCCCCAAAACATATGTTCCCAGTTACCTCTTTCTTTACCATCACACCTCCAACATATGTTCCCAGTTACCTCTTTCTTTACCATCACACCTCCAGAATTTGTCATCTACCTGAGGAAAATTATTTGGAGTCTGTTTGGGGTATAAAAATATCTATGCAAATGCTTCCAAGCAAAAATCTTCTAGACTTTTTTACATATTTGGGAGCCATATGTATGTCATGCCATTGTTTCCTTCTAGTCTCTATTCCCAATCTTTTCTAACATCCTCTGATTGATTATTGTAGATATTGTACAATATTTTACATGCCTTACTAATTATCCATTTTTTAAAAGCAGCTTCTGTTCTAGATTCAAATAAAAACTCGGCTAGAGCAGGTCGTTCACTTAGGCTCCCCCTGTCCCTTTCTCTTTGTCTATACACTGCTATCAGTCTCTGACAGAGAAGGCAATCTCTCCCCTGTAGTTCAAATGTCTTTATGGCCTCTTCCCATTCTTTTACCTTTCTCTCTCTAGTTAATTGTTCCAAATACCTTGGTTCATTTGCCAGTTTTCCTCAGTAGATTCCAGACCCCTCTAGCCTATTCTCTGTACTCCTAATTGCAGTCATCCCTACCAACAGTCTCTCCTTTCTCCATTATTGCATTGGCTTAGCTCTTAGAATACTTTCTGCTACTTTAGGACTATAATATTCTGTATGGTTATTGTTATTCTCCTTAAGGATCTGCATCCAAAATGCCACTCTCTCCTTATTTCTTGAATCACCCCCTTGCTTCATCATTATCCCTTTCTACTTTTAATTACAGCTTTCTGCTTAAGTTATGTAGATGAGCCTTAACTGTGCAGCTCTAAAATACCTATTCAAAATGAGTAATCTTAAACCACCTTATTCTATTGGAAGGATCAGCTTAGCCCACTTGACCCTTGCCCTTTTCCTCTCCCAAATAAAATCCTTCAACTTTTATTAATTACTGTCCACAACTTCTACTCTGGTTGATAAAAATATGCCTGACCTGTATATAAAACTAAAGGGACTAAAACATTTTCTTGCTATTCATATCCGTAAACAAGAGTTTACAGTTTATCAGTTTTTGTATTATCTTTTGTTTAGTTCCTTCCCCAATATCCTTAGCAGCCATAACACTATCCCTTTTAACCAAATTACTAAATACTTAATTTTATCATTTTCCATAAGAATGGATATTGCTGCACTAATCATACCGCTTAACTGTACAGATTTTCACATAAGATTTTTGCCTCCTATTTTCAGTCTGTTCCTCATAAAATTTGTGGTTTTCTGGAAAATAACTAGGCTGATCTGAGGACGGAAAATGTATGTTAACCCAGATCCTGTTACTCTAGCAACGTTCTATGTTTATAAGAGCAATATTTAAAATATGTCCTTATTTTGTGGCTTTTCTTCCCCCATTTTGTCAGACTTTGTCTAGATTTTTAGCACTTAGAAGTTGAGAGGTATGGCACCAATTCATGTGCTGGTACATACAGTAGTTTACAACTATAGCCTTTGTTTTATTTGCATTAATTTTATATCCAAAAAACTGAAGCTGTCTCAGCGAATGTTCCACAACACTGAGATGTCCTTTTCTGGGTTTATCAGGCACAAAATAATATTGTCTGTAAATAAAGCCAACTTTTCTTGATTACTATACCAATTATATGCTTGAATTTCTGAGTCCCATATTTTCTTTGGCAAAGCTCTAAATATATTGCAAATAACAAAGGGGAAACAGGACACCCTTGGCTGGTTCCTCTATTCAGACACAACCTACCAGAGAGAAGCTTGCTCCAACTTCAGTTGTTGCCTCTGATCCCTTATATAGCCTCCTAATTAACCTTATTAGAATGTAAATGCTTCCATTGTCCTACTCATAAAATCCCAGCTTACTCTATTGAATGCTCCGTCGGAATCAATACCCACCAACAACAGTATTTTCTTACATTCTGCTTCCCTTGGGATCATCACTGTTCTTTAAATGTTGTCAAGTGTTTGTTTCCTCTCCATAAAACCACATTTATCCATATCTATCAATTTTCCTAACACTTTTGCCATTCTTTTAGCTATTGTATAAATAAATACTTTATAATCATTTTTTTTCATTTGAAATAGGCCTATATGAAGCTGGGTCTTTACGGCCTTTATGTATTATAGCCACTACAGATTTCTTTCAGAATGTTAGTGCTTCTCCACCTTTTAAAATAGTATTAAGCAAAACCAAACAGATCTTTATTAGTTTCTTTCCTCCTAGCTTCCAAATTTCCACAGGAATACTCTCTATTCCTGGAGTCTTTCCTGCAGATTGATTCTACCTCACCATTTTTATCTCATCTCCTCCTGTTTTAACTATTAATTGTTGATCCTCATCTAACTCTTTCCATAGTAGAGGAGGGTTTCGATCCACTGACCTCTGGGTTATTGGCCCAGTATGCTTCTGCCATCCACTATGCTATTCTAAACATACATCCCACCTAGCATTTATCAAATTGAGCTACTGAGCCACTCTAACCTTCCCATACTTAAGTCTTCCATAAATATTTCCATTTCTGCTTTTACATGATTTCCATATTCCTCTGTTTGATACAAATTTTCATACAATTTCCAGAATATCAATAACATCTCTACAGGGATCTGTAATTATTTTTCTTATTATAGGCTTCCTAAGTTTGGCAATAGTCCATTCTACGTTCTGATGCTAATGTCATTGTTCTAAGAGTTTTTGTGGTCTGGAATTACTATCAAAAATCATCAGCAGTCTTTCTAAACCCATGCATATTATCCAGATGCTCCCTTATTTTCTGTTTAGCACCATTTAGTTGTGCCTGTTCTTCTTATGTGAGATTTCCCTTATTCTGCAATACTTAAATCATTATCAAAACATCTAAATAATTGTTACTTCTTAAACATATCTCTTTTTCTTTTATTTCTACTATATTTTTAAATTCCCCTTTCTTTTTATCCCACTTACTATGTATCACCTTTGAAGAAATTTGTATCTTTCCTAATAGTTCTCAAATAGTTTCCACTACCCAGTCCTCAAAACTTATATTTTTAACAAGCAGATGGGGAAGCAACAGTGTCTCATTTTTGTTTCATTAACATGCATTTTTATATTAGTTGTTATCGGTGCATGATCTAAAATAGTTATTGGATGTGTGTCAAAGCTTTCAATTAAATGCACATGTTCTTGTGAAATATAACTTTTGTCTAGTCTAACCCAGTAATTGTACCTCTGGGAATAACATGGAAATTCTCTCCGATTTCCTACTACTGAATTCATTTCTTCCATACCAAATATTTTAAAAAAATCTATTCAGATATCTACCCTTTTTAATTATATTTTCCCTTCTAAGCCCCCCCCCCGATACATCCTCAGTGTTGCAAATCAATGTCTAGTCCCTACCTATAAGTAATATTCCCTGCTGAAAACTGATTATTTCTCCCAAATTTTCTTAAGCTCCGTAATAGCAGTTTTAGGTAGAATAATCCTCCTCCTTTGCCAGTAGCTCCATACTACCCAGAAATCTACCATTGCTGTCTTTTTTCCTCTTCTATCACTACTGGAGCTCCTCTAGCTATTTTTTCTTTTGTCCCCAATGTTCTGTTGAATATCCATTCTCAAATCCTTTCTTTATCACATTCACTTGCTCATTTCTTTCCATTTTGTCTCCTGTAGCATTGATATTTGCACTCTGCTTTTCTTAATGTAATTCAGTACCCTAACCTTTTTTGTCTACACCTGTGAGACCACTCATATTCCAAAATACTATGTTTAGTGTAGCCATTATAAGAAGATATTATTCCCATTTATTGTATATGTTGGCTTTTCTAAATGTCAGTTTCCAGCTTTTGTGTTACATGCACCCACTTATGTTTGACAGGTTGATCTCTAATACATTTGTTTCTTGTCATCTCCATTTGAGCCTATGTCTCATTTTACAAGCCTGAAAACCCTCAAACAAAAAATACTCCCCAGAACACTACCATAACCTATTAACTTAAAACAAATACACAGAAATGTGTACATCTTCAAATAATTAAGTTTAACCCTCCTGGTAGAACAATTGTCCCAAATCAACAGGTTCACACACAGGCCTACCTTAACCTAACAATAAAGTTATCCATGCCAAGATGCATGTCATAGCCCGTGTTCCTACTTACACTTATTGCTGTTTGTTCTTGTTTTATCTTCATTTCCCTCCCAGATGCAAAAACAGCTTATTTGCTTTCAGAAAACATTAACCTTTAACTTTAAACAAGTTTTCTGGCTTTTACTGCTTTGTTAACTGACACTGAACATTTACTTGCCAAAGGAAAACTTTTTCTTACATTCGGTGTCAACTTATTTACTTGCTAGTGCAAAAAACATGTTATTAGATTAAGTCAAAGGCCTTAATCTAGACATTCACCTACACAAAAAAGAGACACAATAACAAGTCTACATATCTTATAATCTGTGTCATTTTATACCCCATCTCTCACCTCAGCAACTCAAGATTACAGCATATTAACCTAAACCTGTTTTGTCCAGCCTTTCTTCTGTCTTTACATTTTAATGCTTACATTTCATAAAACTATAAAAGAAAAAAGGCATTTGTTTTGTTTAGTATCTTTATCACATATAATAATAACTGAAATTCATACAATTTATATCATGATACGTCCCATACAAATACTGATAACAACAAAAATTGTTTTGTTTACACTTACTTTTCCTTCTTTCTTTTTTTATTTTTTTTCCACCCTCCCTCCCTGCAATGTCCTTCAAAACATTTATGACATGAAGTGTGGCATATGTGTTTCAAATAAGCGCAATGCAGTCCATAGCTGATTAATATTGCATTAAGAGCAATGTTGCAAAATGGAGTTACACTAATTAGATACTTCACTAGCTGAAATCTTACAAGTTGTGCAATGGCCAGCATTATGTGGCATAAGTCACATGACCCAATGAGCCTACTAGCATGCATATAGCCTGCAACCAATGATGTGCATAAAATCATACATCAATGTGCTGCTACAAGCATAGATGAGAGCCCTGACAAGGGTTATACAGCAAAGCCAATACTATTTTTTTGTTAAAAAAGAAGGAAATGGGTCTGTAGGACAATGGGAAGGGATATGATTAAGCAGCGGAACACACAGATGGAGAGAGGAAGGGAAGACTGGGATGGGACAGGGAAGAGAGGGTATATTTTTTTATGTTGAAAAGATGTTTCTGTTTACCAAAAAGGGTAAGGGAGGAGGCAGCAAGAGGAAGGTCTGAGGAAAGAGATTAGATGAACGGTAGCAGGGCAGACAAACTCAAAAGGCAGACAAAGATAGGACAAGTGATGACACAAATGAGGATGACATATATGAGACACAGAGAGACAGACAAAAAGAGGACATTTGGTAATCTGGAGTACTGGACTACAAATTGGGTAGGAAAATGAAACAGAAGGAGGGGGAACACAATGATGGGGGATAGAGTGGAGTAGCAGCTGACTACCTTGCTCTCCACTGCTGCACCCAGATAGAGGTCAGTTACATCCATGACAGCCCTCATGCCTGGGCCCAGCCACGTTTGACCTACTGGTCAGGGATAGGTAGTTGTATAATTCTGTCAGTTGCATGAGAACTTGCTACGGGTCGCCAATGTGGTTCTCCAGCTCCTAGTACATGAGCATCATCATCAGGCCTTCCCACGAAAGATGATCACCTGGTGGGAAGGCTACACCCTCCTACTGGATGTAGACCACAATGGAACCTTCCAAGTCATTCCCCACTGGATACCTAGTACATGATGGCAATGAGGGTGGCCAGTGAGGTGACTGCTACTGTACTATATCCACAGGCATGGCAGACACTGCAAAAATATGAACACATGTATCATGCTATGTAATTATTAAACAGAAGGATAATAGCTTGACTGTGCAATTTATGTGGAACTCAGGGACAGTTGCCACACTTGTGGTAAGGGCATACATGGTGACAATATGGACTGTGGTGTATTGTATATTTGTATGCATGCACAATGTATTGGTTGTTTTACTTTCAGGAAGCTGTAAACAGTTATCTGGGTCACTTCTTAGGGGTTGTACCTGACATATTTTTGAAGATCTTACTTTGAGCCTCATCATCATGTTGTGCTCTATGCCTACTAAGAATGGTGCATATAACATTGGACAATGGCTGTGGTACTAGCATAAGTGTTTTGTGTTTGAACTTTATCTCGTAGGCAGAGCACAGTAACATGCTGTTGGGTAAATGAGGAATATACACTACCTAGCAATGCCAAAAGGGGATAGACAGGGTACAGGTGCAGACAGCAGTAGCCATCCACATGTATGGTGGTGGCTAAATGATGGATAGTATGAGGGCATGGTACACAGACCACTTGTAATTCATGATGCACTGGTATATACGTACAAACACAGTGACAGCAGGTGTTTCTGGTAAATATTGGATGGTATGGCTTGCTGGAGCCACACCTGTTTATATTTATGATCTGTGGATTTAGCCTGTGCCACTGTACAGATTCCGGTTTTGCACAATAGTCTTTGCTCACTTCAGACATGAGGAGGGAAGACCATAGTGTAAATGTAGCAGATATCAGATCCCAGCCACTGGCCATAGCTGTACCTTCACATTTGTGAGATGAGCTGCTTCTTAAGGATGTCAAGCATCTGGAGACATTCTCTCAGGTAGAGACAAACATCATGATGCAGGATCTCTTAATGCATGACCAGAAGATCCTGCAGACTGACAAAATCAGTTTGACCATGCATGTAGGGACCTTGTTGCAGATTCAAAAGATACAATAATGAGACAAAATGCTGTATCTGCTTGGTAAACAGTACGAGTGAAACTGGACCCAGGCAAGTAAAAGAAAATTTATTGAAATTATACACACTACTGTGACAATCGGTTAAGCATTTTCATCTGTAAAATACAGACTTCTTCAGAACACTAGTTCAAACATCCCTTTGCATATTTAAAAACTTTTTGGCGCCAAAAATGCTGATGAGCAGCCAAATATCCTATTTTAAAGTGCCAATGCATAAGAATTGTATAAATATACAAATACATCATAAAATTATATACTATAACAAGTTTAAAACTTCAGACTATAAAAACCATTAAAATTATATTAAAATAACATAATTTCATGTAAAATCCATGACATTTTAAGATATAGCCGAAGCTATAAAAGTTGCAGTACTGGTTTGATAGAAATATATTCATTTATACCAGGAAATTTTGTTGCATTTGTTATCATTTGCCATGTACTACCCCTCTTGCTTAACTGTGCTTTATAATTCCCTCCCCCGAGGGGATATATATACTTGATCAATTATCGCAAATTTGAATTTATGTGTCTCTCCATACTTACTAATATGCCTAAACACAGCATTTTTCATATCCTTAACTTTGGTCTTATATAAATGCTCATAGATACGCTTCCTAAGCTGTCTTTCTGTTTTTCCTATTTAAAAAGCTGTACAAGACATACACTTAGCTAAGTAAACTATATTTTTGATATTACAATTTCCTTTTTTAAAAACCACATATGTTTTATTGATATCATCCAATCTAATTCCTACTGCTTCATTGATAGCAGAGCATTGTTTGCAAGACCCACATTTTTTAGTATGTGTATCTCCTACCATAATGTCATTAGTCATTCTGTTTAATAAATTCTTAATATTCATACCCATTTTAAACACAAAGCTGGGTTTCTTACCAACTACTTTCATTAATTCATCTCCCATAACTAAGTTATTCCAGTGCTTTTCTATAATATTTTTAACATCAGCCACAAACGAGGAATATGTTAGTACACACACTCTATTAAATTCTTCTTGTGCCTCATTTCTCCTACCTATTATATTACCTAACTTATTACCAAGGATGGGTGGATATTTTTTGCCCCATTCTTTAATAACATATGCTGAAATATCATCTAATAAAGGCAAAGGGTAACCTCTATTGATAAACATAGTTCTTATATTATTTATCTCTTTAATCATAATATTGTAATTTGATGTCATTCTTGCCACTCGTATACATTGATCTTTATAGATATTCTTTAAGATGTGTCTAGGATGATTACTAGTGTAATCAAGGTATCCATTGGAAAATGTTTCCTTTCTATATATATCAGACTGGAAACCTGTTTCATTATGTCTAACATATGTATCCAAGTAGGCTATACCTTCGTGATTGATATTATAAGTGAACTTGAGAAAGTGGCTAGTTGTATTAAGATATTCTAAAAACTCTTTAAGGATCTCTATGGGCCCATCCCATAATAAAAACATATCATCCAAAAACCTTGTATAGTATGTAATATGTTGAAAATAATCACTATTAAATAGATATTGGTTTTCCCATTCAAGCATGACTAAACTGGCGAAAATGGGGGTACAAGAGGCCCCCATAGCCACCCCTTTGTTTGTTTATAATGCTCACCCTCAAAATATATATAGTTATGTTCCAAAACCCGGCCCATCATATCAATGATTAAATTAATACGATCCCAGCTTACTTGAGAAAACTTTCTCAAGCTATCACAGAATAACTCTAATCCTTGTTCCCTGGGAATAGGGGAGAACAAATCAATGACATCAATAGTGACAAAGATCAGGTTACTTTTCCATCTGCCCGTAGTTAACTGAGACAAAAACATCCATGAGTCCTTAACTACATGTGGGATGTTTTCATAAATATGTTTAACCCATCTATTGATGGCTACTCCTATATTAAATGTCTTTGATCTGCTACCTGACATAATTGGTCTGAATGGAGGGTTATTAATATCCTTATGTACTTTTGGGATACCCACAATTGTAGCTAATATAGGATATTCATTTTTCAAAAAATGATATGTATCTAGAGCCTCTTGTGCCCCCATTTTCGCCAATTTAGTCATGCTTGAATGGGAAAACCAATACCTATTTAATAGTGATTATATTCAACATATTACATACTATACAAGGTTTTTGGATAAGTTTTTATTATGGGATGGACCCATAGAGATCCTTAAAGAGTTTTTAGAATATCTTAATACAACTAGCCACTTTCTCAAGTTCACTTATAATGTCAATCACGAAGGTATAGCCTACTTGGATACATATGTTAGACATAATGAAACAGGTTTCCAGTCTGAAATATATAGAAAGGAAACATTTTCCAATGGATACCTTGATTACACTAGTAATCATCCTAGACACATCTTAAAGAATATCTATAAAGATCAATGTATACGAGTGGCAAGAATGACATCAAATTACAATATTATGATTAAAGAGATAAATAATATAAGAACTATGTTTATCAATAGAGGTTACCCTTTGCCTTTATTAGATGATATTTCAGCATAAGTTATTAAAGAATGGGGCAAAAATATCCACCCATCCTTGGTAATAAGTTAAGTAATATAATAGGTAGGAGAAATAAGGCACAAGAAGAATTTAATAGAGTGTGTGTACTAACATATTCCCCGTTTGTGGCTGGTGTTAAAAATATTATAGAAAAGCACTGGAATAACTTAGTTATGGAAGATGAATTAATGAAAGTAGTTGGTAAGAAACCCAGCTTTGTGTTTAAAATGGGTATGAATATTAAGAATTTATTAAACAGAATGACTAATGACATTATGGTAGGAGATACACATACTAAAAAATGTGGGTCTTGCAAACAATGCTCTGCTATCAATGAAGCAGTAGGAATTAGATTGGATGATATCAATGAAACATATGTGTTTTTTTTAATAAGGGAAATTGTAATAGCAAAAATATAGTTTACTTAGCTAAGTGAATGTCTTGTACAGCTTTTTATATAGGAAAAACAGAAAGACAGCTTAAGAAGTGTATCTATGAGCATTTATATAAGACCAAAGTTAAGGATATGAAAAATGCCATGTTTAGGCATATTAGTAAGTATGGAGAGACACAAATTCAAATTTGCGATAATTGATCAAGTATATACATCCCTTCAGGGGGGAAATTATAAAGCACAGTTAAGCACGAGAGAAAGTGTATGGCAAATGATAACAAATGCAACAAAATTTCCTGGCATAAATGAATATATTTCTATCAAACCAGTGCTGCAACTTTTATAGCTTCGGCTATATCTTAAAATGTCATGGATTTTAAATTAAATTATGTTATTTTAATATAATTTTAATGGTTTTTATAGTCTGGAGTTTTAAACTTGTTATAGTATATAATTCTGTGATGTATTTTTATATTTATACAATTCTTATGCATTGGCACTTTAAAACAGGATATTTGGCTGCTCATCAGCAGTTTTGGAGCCAAAAAGTTTTTAAATATGCAAATAGATGTTTGAACTAGTGTTCTGAAGAAGTCTATATTTTACAGATGAAAGCGCTTAACCGATTATCACAGTAGTGTGTATAATTTCTTTAAATTTTATTTTACTTGCCCGGGTCCAGTTTCACTAGTACTGTTTACCAAGCAGAGACAGCGTTTTGTCTCATTATTGTATCTTCTGCAGTTGTGTTTCGTTTTTACGTTGTTGCAGATGTCAGTGCTGCTGGTGGCCATCGTATATCTGCACAACAAGTGCACTGTAGGGTCACTGACATGATCCACTGACCTTACCCTGGAGAAGATGGCCATGAGTGGGGGGGGTCTACCATACTCAGACCATCTTCACAGGCATAGAAGAGTTCTTACCATCTCTATATAAGAGCTGATGAGCCAATCCCTCATACCTGATAGAAGACTGCATACAAGCACAGAACTTAACCCACTATGTCATGGGTATCTTGAGTGAATTGCTGGGTTGATAGGCCCTTATATATGTATAATGTAGTGAAATAATCCACAGCAATGTGTTCTCATTAGCCATATAATACCTGTAGGCACTCCAAGGCTCCAGGAGCCATGACATTCTCCCCAAAGTATGTGGGCTTAAATTCATTGCACACTATACTATTGTACAGCTGTTGCAGCACTGGGGACTTGTACAGTCACTAAGTAGCACTGATACACAGACAATTCAGTGTATTGATCTTTCACCGCAGATATGAGCATGCACCACAGCAAATCCTCTGAGCCTGATGATAGCAGCAGCCAAAGCATGGTACAGTTAGTGCCCACAGTACCACTATTTGACATGTGTACTGTGGTAGATACATTACTTATTCCTTCCACTGACACAGCTCCAGTGCCTGGTGCCTGTGCAATTTGTCCCTGAGTCCCAGGTGACCAATGATGGGCAGGAACTGACTGACACTACATCACAGGGTGCACACTCATCCCTCACTCCACAGCCAGCAGTCTATGCTGGTGGCGTCACTGAGCATCAAGATAGCAGTAACACACAGCACGGTAGTGGACAACAGTGCCATGAGTCCCACTCTCTGCCTGAACTGAGTGTTTCTGTGGTGGTTATGCAAAGTATGTGCAAGACAGTCATCCAAATACAGGCTGGTGCAACTGTGGCCACAACAAAGCTGACTGATGTAGTGTATGAGTTGTGAGACAAACACATTTCTGGCAGTGCACCAGGGGGAATTTGTATCCTACAAGGGCCTGTCCATTGCAACACACTGGGGCCATCACCATTTACATGGCGGTCCTTCATCTGACTTCATTGTGGCAACACACCATGGGTAGGTCACCACCAAATAATGCATCATCATCTATACCTACTATCAGTGTTAAGGGTGGTGCAGCCCACCATGGCCACCCCTGCAGATGAGGTATACATGATCACTATGTCATGGCCTAGCATTTATATTCACAAAGGTCAACATCCTCTGTGCTGGCCACTCTTTCTGCCACTGACATTCCTTGGAAAGGATGACCAAGTGGACATGAATGGTCAGCACCATTACCCTCAAGGGACTCCATAGATTTGTCACAGTGGATACACACACACACACACACACACACACACACACACACACACACACACACACACACACACACACACACAGTCTATCCAACAATCCCCCATTTCTGAGCACAAGTTTCAAACAGATAGCAGCATGCCATCTCTGTCTAGTTTTCTAAGCTCACAATCACTAAACCATGAAACACATATGCACATCCATATGATTGGCCTCCCCTACATTGTGCTCATTGCCAATCCTTGTCACTGTGACCCTCAAAACCTGAGCACATGACAAGTGTGTCCTGCACCGAGTCATCTGTTTTCAGGATAGCTTGTGTCTGATGCACATGTAAAGTATAGCATAGTTTAGTTGTAATAATGCATACATCATTTTTAGTATTTCCTCTGTCTAATCTGGTCCAAAGTTCTGAACTAGATGATGTCTCTTAGTCATTGTCACAGAGTACTTCACTTTATGCCACCTTGCATGATCATGTCCTGCAACCAGGTTCCCCAATGGCTCCTCACCAGACCCCTGCACAGCTGCTGGCTCTGGCACATTTTATCCTCTGATGGCAATACCCTGCTGTATCTGTCTGCATTCCAACATTTTGTGCATATCATGCAGGGGGCATATATTGTGCTGCAGGTTTCTGGAGCATTCTGCACCATATCACCAGAGGCACCTAGAAGCAGATGTTCATTAGTCTGAGCACCTGTTCAACGATGATGTAGGTCTATAACAATGTGGAGTTATAGACATTCTCTGCTGTGGTCTGAGGATTGCATATTGGTGATGAGCCAGGGCTCCAGGACACATCCAACACTGCCAGTGAGATGTCCCAGAAGGAACTCACCGCATACAAATCATTGGTATAAGTCACACATGTGGCAGATGAGGGAATCGTGGGCCCTGCCTATGTTGTGCTCTGAAAAGCTGTATATTATACCATGTGCACTGCAAACCACATAACTGCTGATAGACTATGCCCCCTTATGGTTGCTATATCATTATCTTTGTGCTCCAGGTGGGTCTTGATGGTGATATGGATGCAGTTGATTGTATCAAGTACCTCAGGGGAAACTGGCTATTTCACAGATTGCTGGAATAGTGTGGTGTCCCTCCTCTGTGGTATGTGGAAGCCATATATGGTATTCTACATGCTGTAGCAGGGCATTAAGGAAATGGTGTAGTATCCATAAGGCAGATGCCAGGGTATACCCACTGTGTCCCCGGTTGGTTGCTGAAAGGGCCTAGTAGCAAGGATTGTCAATGATATACATAACTTGATGTCCACAGGAATCTGTATTCCATGCATCCCATGTTTCTGCATGTGAGGGCAGCATATGTATACCAGCTCCAGTATGGAGTCTCTGTCCACACAGTGGCAGTCCACTACATTTCTGTCATGGAGGTGATGTTATATTAGGTATGGATAGAAGCTTCAGTGATGTGTAGGGTGACATGTAGGCAGTTGTGGCTAGTGGCTCTGAGGATGACCTCTAACATGTATATTTCAGCTAAACTTGAAACTGTCTCTAATATTGTAACACAGTTTATATCACTGTTCAGCAGGAAGATATGCTGTACAGCTTCTATAGTGACTGCACTTCCTCTATATTTTTAAAGCATTTATGAATTGCTTAACCGTGTTCACTCTCATCTGCATTCATTATTGGTCTCATTGCTCATTTTTTTCCCATTGTAAGGCCATTTGTGATATATGCTGAGTGCAGTTATTCATATTATTGCACAGGTTTGCTATGTCTTTGAATCAGTCCCACTCTGTATGCTGTTGTTTACTGTACAATTTTACCTTATGAATTGCACTCTTTCTGAATTCTGACCACAATGAAGATTTCAGTTCCGAAGTTTAAGTTCACAATTTCTTAATATTTCACCCCATATTTTCTGTGTTGCACCTATGGCTCTCCAAAACAAGAATAATAACACAATTGCATCATTGTTTTTCTTCCAAAATCTGTAACAGTACATCACCTACAGCAGTTATTTTCTGAGACCAAACTTTCCAGCAGCATTATAAAGATAATGACATTAACCTCTCCTCAAGATGAATATTCTTTTTTTCTTATCCCTGAAGACTGATGACCATCAACTGGACCTTCTTCATCCCTTGACTAAGAAACATTGCAGAGCCATCATGCAAACAGCCATTGGGGTTTTCTGTTTAATGACTAACCCTAGCCCCCTGTGAAAGGCTCCTCCATGACTGTGGAGACATCCTGTGTTGTCCCAGTGGCATGTGCATGCTCCCTCAAGCATGTTCCCTTGAAGACTACTGTACCTTTATTGGTATAGAATTGCCAGGCTCATGCCCCCTAGTCTTATGACCATTGAGCATTGTACAAGCCACCACTTGCATGGAAACTGACTAGCACTACCATTGTCCTTCCTCCATCCAGGATGGGAAAACCACTGTAAGCCACTAACTCCCATTCTTCCCTGCCCAGGTCTTCTACCTGCTAAACTGCTAATCAAGCAGAAGTCATCTGGGTAATGCTTTATTCTTCTTTGCCACACCTCCTCAGTGAATATATTTAACTTTTGGTTCCAGTTTATAAATAAATGCCAAAACTAAGGGTCAATATTTATTTTGACAAACATTTATTCTTTCTTTAAAGAATTCAACATTTTTAGAATGTTTGCCCTGTCATTTTACAATTCTGCCCTCAAATGTTATTTTGCACACAGAGTACCTACTGAAGTACAACATCCATAAAATCAGCTATGCTACACCATAGTACAAAAGCGAAGGTGCCATAACAGTATGACTAGTGCCCTCAGACAAGTATGCTAGGTCTTCTGGAAAATATGGCTTTAACATTGCCAGAGTTATGGCAATGAATTTAATTTTGTATGCTTGTAGGCTTCTTATTGAAGACTACCTACTATTATTCCAATTGGTTGGATGAAATTGCATGACATTGCTTTCTTAAGTATGCAAATCAACTAAACGCATTTAATTGCAACTGTGTTTCTTACAATTTCAATAGCAAAAATAAATAAATAAATAAAAGCAAATAAAATAAATACATTTTTAGAAAGTCAAGCCCCCTTCCCCCACAGCCATTTACTTTCATATTATTACGTTGGGAGTGATGTAACTCAGAGAACAAGCTAATATTTAAAGTAAATAATGCCTTGCTCTTTCTCCAAGTCACTTGATTTCTTAGAGCCTATAGAACCTTGTACAATTCAACCCCACACACAACTCTGCAGCACATGAACAGCCTAAACAGAAAAAAGGAAGGAAACAATGTATCAAACACTAATGCTACAACACTAACAAAATGTGAGCAACCAAGAATCAAGCAGATGAAGGAAAGCCTCATTTTGCAAGTGCATGCTTACCCCCAGATTCTTAAAAGCCTGCACAGAGTGCAAGATGAGTGCAGTAGCTCACGCAGGCAATATGTCTGCCGTGCGATCCAGGAACAGCTGGCAGGGGCATGCATGAGAGCTCCAGCACTAATCTTGCATGGATGAAGCCCTGGTAGGCAAATCACCACATTTGCTGGAGAAATCCATGCAAATGAGGTGATAGTGCAATCCAGGAAGCTTGCAATAGTCAATGCAAGTCAATGGCAGGCAAAAGACAACTTGGCCAGTGAGTAGTGGTTGCTAAGGGGGGATGCTCAGTGTGGGACATGTAACTATGCATTAGTAGGCAATCCTATGCAAATAAGGGAAAGGTTAGTGAATCCCAGATTTCCCCAGGGTGTGAGGTAGGTCCGAAGAGTGTAAGAGTATAAATAACTGGGTGCAAGACTAGGATATAGGTGACATCATGTGGGGGAATGGCAGGCATACTGTAAGGGAGTTAGAGACCTGTGGCTCGAGAATGCTCCCAGGTTAGCACAGCTAAGCCAGGGGTGTGGCCAAACCTGCCTAGCACTCGTTACAAAGTGTAAGTGGGTGTCTATGCCGTGCACCAGACTTTACAGGAAGAAAAAGGAAGTTAAACTAGGAAAAAGCAGCTTCGTGCACATTTGCGCACTCCATTCGTGTGGCACGCACACAGGCCTAAAAAGGGAGGAAATGGGAGGGGAAAACAGCAGTAGGAAGGTAATCAGAATCAGAACACCACTATAAACCAAGCAAACACCTACCCCCCTGGTGTTTTCCACATTCTACGCCACCAGTTTATACAAGTGGGGAATTTTTAAAACCAAACTTACAGAATGAGAAGGGCTGCAGCAGGCAACATAGAACAAAATGTGCAAGAGGCTGAGGGTGGTGAGGATGTCAATGCTGCTGAGCAACCCACAGTGAGGAGACAGAGAAGAGTGTACAGACCCACGGTAACCTACCAGTGGCTACATAAACTGGAGATAGTGGAGTGCTATAGGGTGGACAGAGACCTCTACAGCAAATCTTCGAGCTGTGCAGGTCACACCTGACACACCACACTAGCCGAGGGGAAACCATCCAGGTGGATACCAAGGTATGTGTAGGCCTAGGTATACTAGCCACAGGTACCTCCCAAACTACAACTGGGGATAACATGGGCATCTCACAGGCATCAGCATCCAGAGTATTCCACAATTCCTGGATGCCATGTCAGCACATGCCAGTGAGCACATATATTTCCTCAACACACGTGAGGTGTTGACCCACAATATGCATCTCTTCCACCAAATAGCTAACCACCCTGGGGTAGTGGGTGCTATAGACTGCACGCACGTATGCATCAAAGCACCACCTGGTGAGCAGGGTAGGGCTTACATCAACCGCAGGGGCATCCCCTCCATCCACTGCCAGGTTGTATGTAATGCTCAGGGCATTATACTGAATGTGTGTGCTGGCTGCCCTGGAAGCTATGACGATTCACACATATGGCGACTGACACAGCTGTACCACAGATTTGCTGATGTGGACATCCCCTATAGTCATCTAGTGGAGGATGCTGGGTACCCACTGGAGCCATGGCTGATGACACCCATGAGAAATGCACACACACCTGAACAACAATGCCATAATGATGCACACGCACAGGCCAGACATATAATAGAGTGTGTGTTTGGGATGCTCAGGTCACGGCTCTGGTGTCTGGACACATCCGGTGGAGCCCTGCAGTATTCACCAGGTACATGTACCCAAATAGTAATGGTATGTGCTAAGCTACACAATATGATCCTGCGGAAACAGCTGCAGCAGGAACAGCATGGGGCAGGGTCACACAGCCCCCCACCAATGCCAAGGCCTGTGCAGGTACAAAGTGACTCAGAGGAGGAACAACCTGAGCCTGCCCCAGTAGGCAGAAGGGGGCATGCCCAGTATGCCCTGGCCTTGGCAAAGAGGCAACGCATAGCATATGCACTGACACAGTAGGGCCCCAGAGAATGACACCTCTCTTTGACTCACACAGGCAGTAAAAGGGATGCCAAACATGACACTGCATGTGCCTAACCATGTATAGGGAGTGTACTATGTGCATCTGACATAAGCAGCCCTCTAGCACCATCTGCAAGTCCAGCACACCCTCAAGGTAAGTCAATCAACCTATCAATTGTCAAATTGAGTACAATGTGTTTTTACCTGTAGCTATGGTATGGATGTGAACATGCAAGGGAATTGGGTGGCCGGATGTCAAGGCACCAGAGAGCAGACGCCCATAGTGGCAGCATGAGATCTGTAACACATACTGGAGACATCATAGTAGCCAGTACTACACAGGGTGACAGAACCCACTGCAGGAAATGCCTGAGTGACAGGGGTGTCCATAAGAGCCACACATACCAGTCAGGATCACATATCCAGCAACAGTCCCGGCCAGCAGGACAGGTGAAGACAAATACAAACAAATGCTGTACTATGGCTTCTGAATGTGCCCTACAGTTAACCCCACCCCCATGCCTACACAGACAGACAGCAGCAGGCCAAGCAGTCAGATGTAAGTTGTAAAGCCTAGGAAGTCAGGCACTAATATGTAGGTAAACAAAGCTAGGATCTGTACTACACTGGTAAGCCATAGCCAGCAGGATAGGTAAGACTACATACTGAAATGGAGTACCCGACTTACCAGTCCAGTCCTAGCAAATGTGTACCAGTGTCAGGTGCGACCCCCCCCCCATCCAATATACACATAGAGTAACAGTCAGGTGTGCACCCCCCAGTCCTGTGTAGATCAGTAGAAACAGTCAGGTGTCCCCCTCCGCTATGCAGACATGTAGCAACAGTCAATAGCAAATGACAGATGGATACCCTGCAGACACAGCATGCTTCCCATTGGTGTACTACAAAAGGTCAGCACTGCAGTGCAAACAACCTGGACATGGTCCACACATGCAACACAGATGGCCATACTGGGCATGCTCACACACTTACAGGAATGAAGGCAATGCCAGTCAACAACATACTGAGAGGTCATACTGGGCATGCTCATACACTTAAACACATGAAGGCCATCTCTGCAAACACCAGTGGTCCAGACATATCTGGACGTTGCAGTTCTCAGTGTGAACACATGTCAATATGTACCGCTCCTGCCTTGCACACACAGGGGATAGGAATGCAGGCAAATATGGAAGGACAATACACTATAATACACCACAGGCACATGGGCATAGATGTGAGGAAGAAGGTGACTGTGACAAGGAGCCATGCGGGCCTGTCCCAACTGGCACACAGCCTAAGGGCCCCCAACACATGAGGTGCAGATGTAACCCACTTCTTATACTAGCCACCAGTACCTGTCAGCATGACAGACTATGTGGCTTATGTGCCAGCTGTGCAACAAGACTGTACAAGGAAGCAGCCATCTAGTAGCTGTATACACGCACCTGTGACATATGTCCCCATGTGTGCCCGCGTGTGGCATGTCAACCCCCACATGAATGGGGTATGGCCAATGCACACACTACCCTCCCCATAGCAGTAGTTGGACAAGCCTGCTGAGGTCATCCAATGTGAATTGCACCTTTGGGAGAGCTATAGCTCAGTAAAGTGCATGGCGTGTCCCATACCTGCGTACTGCTGTAGTGACAGAGTAGTTAGGTAGTAGTACTAACCCCAGACATGTCAACTGTGTGAGTGTGTGTTTGTGTGTGCGCCTGTCTGCCTCTGATGGTGTAGAGTGAAATGCTTGTTAGGCTACTCACACTCCGTGCAATACATACATTAAACTGTGGCAAGGCTGCTGATGTCACACATCGAGAAGTACACCTCTGGGAACATAATAGCACAGTGATTGCCATGGCGTGTCCTGTAGCTGCGAATTGCTGTAGTATGATAAACTAGTTAGGTAGGTGTTTGAACCCCAGCTGTGGCAACTGTGTGTGTGTCTGACTGGGTATTGAGCAATGTTTTTTAGGCTACCCACACCCCGTACAATAGAAATACACTACTTTGCCGAGGCTGCTGATGTCACTCATCTAGAAGTACACCTCTGGGAAAATGACAGCTCAGTAATCGCTGTGGTGCGTCATGTAGCTGCATATTGCTGTAGTGTGATAAACTAGTTAAGTAGGTGTTTGAACCCCAGCTGTGGCAACTGTGTGTGTGCCTGACTGGGTAGAGAGCAATGCTTTTTAGGCTACTCACACCCCATAACAATACAAATACACTACTTAGCCAAGGCTGCTGATGTCACTCATCTAGAAGTACACCTCTGGGAACATAATAGCCCGGTAATTGCTGTGGTGCATCCTGTAGCTGTGTATTGCTATGGTGTGATAAACTAGTTAGGTAGGTGTTCGTACCCCAGCTGTGGCAACTGTGTGTGTGTGTCTGACTGGGTAAAGAGCAATGCTTTTTAGGTGACCCACACCCCATACAATACAAATACACTACTTTGCCAAGGCTGCTGATGTCACTCATCTAGAAGTACACCTCTGGGAACATGATAGCGCAGTAATTGATGTGGTGTGTCCTGTAACTGCATATTGTTGTAGTGTGGTAAACTAGTTAGGTAGGTGTTCACACCCCAGCTCTGTGTGTGTCTGAGTGGGAAGAGAGCAATGCTTTTTAGGCTACCCACACCCCATACAATACAAATACACTACTTTGCCAAGGCTGCTGATGTCACTCATCTAGAAGTACACCTCTGGGAATATGATAGCCTAGTAATCACTGTGGCATGTCCTGTAACTGCGTATTGCTGTAGTGAAGTAGGTGTTTTAACCCCAAATCTGGCAACTGTGTGTGAGAGAGATGGTGTGTGTGTCTGACTGAGTAGAAAACAATGTTTTTTAGGCCACTCACACCCTGTACAATACACATACTCAACGTTGGCAAGGCTGCTGATGTCACACACCTAGAAATACACCTGTGTGAAAGTCATAGCCCAGTAATCGCTGTAGGGTGTCCTGTAACTGTGTACTGCTATAGTGTGGTGTAGAACTGTGGTAGGGTTTCATCTCCACCCATGGCAGATCTGGATGTTTTGCATGTGTTGCAATGTTTGTGTATGGAGCAATGCATCATAGGCTACTCACTCACATTGCATTTCAAATGCCCTACATTGCCAATCCTGCTGTCATTCATTGTGAAGTAACACTTTGGGGAAAAAGTTTGCTAGTAATGCCTGTGGTGCGGCCTGTAACAGCTCTAGGCTGTAGTGCGATATAGACCTCGATCAGGTGTTCTATACCCACACATCAGTTATGGATGTTATGTGTGTGTCTCACTGTCTGTCTAGGGAGTGATGCATTTTAGGCTAGTCACTTGCAGTACAGTTGAAATGCCATACTTTGTTAAACCTGCTAATGTCATTCAAAGTGAAATACACCTTTGGGGAAAGATTTCTATAGCAATACCTGTGGTGCGACCCATAGCAGCTTCATGCTGTAGTGTGATATAGACCTCGATCAGGGGCTCTGTACCCACACAAGTCAGTTGTGAATGTTTTTGTGTAGGGAGCAATGCATTTTAGGCTAGTCATGTGCAGTACAGTTGAAATGCCCTGCTTTGGTAATCCTGCTGATGCCATTCACTGTGAAATACACCAGTAGGGGAAATAATACTCCAGTAATGTCTGTGGTGTGTACTATAACTGTGTAGTGCTGTAGTGTAATAAAGTAGTTAGCTAGGGGTTCTACTCCCAGACATGATGTGTGTGTGAACTGGAGGGGGTTTTGCTAAATTATTTTATGGTGGCCCTACTATATATCACAATGCCAGCCATACAGGGATAACAGACGTAAATTAGCTGGGAGGCTGTGAAGCAAAGCCATACCCATACATGTGATATCAAGGCCAGGCAATCCAAGTTAACAACCTCACTATTACCCAGAGCACACACTCAACCCATGTGTCATATGAATGCACATGCCTAGGCAGCAGCCAATACGTGGGTAGTACACTGCATATTGACCACTGATAGTAGCTATGCAGTGATAGCAGTGGGCTACATAGGGCATGTCACCCTGCCCATCTGTCCAATATGCACGTACATGCAGACAGTGCACCTCTACCATGTTCCCCAATGGACACCTGCACCACCTGTAGTGCCTTCACATGTGACTCACAACAGACATACCATTCCTGACATGTCCTGTATGGAAAGATGACACTGACATCAGGGAATGCTGTTGGCATGCCATCAATGTAGGTGAAGGGTAAACCTGCTGCCCAGTACCAGTTCCTGCCACAGGTGGGCAGGACTGGCACATCTGATGATAATCTGTGTTCACATATGGATCAGACACCCCAGGTACAGTTACACATGTCACTGTACATGCATGTGGGAGGTGTGCACATCTCAGACACCATCCATGTCATGGACTAAGGAACACATACATGGGATGTGGTGTACAGCATTGGCCACACACAATAGCCACCCAGGTGACTGGATGGGGGATGCAATACCCACCTGTGTGGGCAAATGCAGTAACTACAGGCCTGAGCCATAATGCAGACTATTGTCATGTGGCCTGATGCCAAGGTATACCCATTGTCTATCCTTGTACAGCCTGCTGGCACAGTTGACCACCACACGCCCTTGTAGACATGCACCCATGCATGTCAGAACTGGCACCCTGTGTGTCCGTGTGTGTGTGTTGTATGGTGCGTATTTCCACATCCACACTCATTACAACCCCCAGAGCATAATGAAGCATGCAGTCTGATGTGTGACATCTCCTCATACCCTTTGCCCATACGGCCTCCATATGACCCGTGTGGTGCATGTGATACCTGCACATTGATGTGTTGTGGCAATCCCACTAGTGATGAATTGCACTCCTGGCCCTGCCAAGTGTGTTGATGTGTGTGCATCCCTGTGTGAGTGTGCCTGTGTTGACGCTGGCACCTGTACATGCAGACAGGCATGTGTACAACACCTACCATATATCTACTGTATCCCTGTTGCAGATGTCACTCACCCTCACATATATGTTCTGAGTGCTCCACATCAGGTAACCCATACCTGCATCGAACTGTGATAGCAGTCCATAGTTGTCTGGGTTTGATACCCTGTGCTGGTAGGGGTGTGTCACAAACATTCTTCAGTTTTACACTCCCACCCCTCCCTGACATGTATTTGCCTCTGTCTGCCTTCCCCACTCCCTGTCTGATGGATGTGGGGACCCACACCTGCCTTGCTTAGGCAGCAGCATGTGTATTTTATGTGATGCTCATGATCAGCTGATGGTCTCTGCATGAATTGCAGCCCTCCCCTAGCTGATTGCATGTGAAACAGCTGTGATAACAATCCCATAGCCAATTGCATGGAAACACATTCCAATACCTAGGAACTTCATGGTGGTGTTGGGCCTTTTCAGTCACTGTAAGCAGAAACTAGATATGTTGTTTGGCAAACAGCATCCCAGATGGATTGGGAATTCACCTCCAACAACATACACTGTGGAAACAGGCCAACAAACAGGAGGGGGATGTGCCTGACCTGACCACAGACTGTAAGTGCTGCTATACTGCATTTGGAGTAATGTTAGTTTAATAGTGTTTGTCTGGATATGCCTGTCATACATGTAGGAATACCTGCCATGTCAATTCCATGTATATGAGGAATATGTACTTTAGCCTATGTACAGACTGTGGTCGATGTCATTGTCCTACCTCCCCATCTATCAGATGTTACATGCTGCCCCACTGTATGGTACCATTTTACAGTACATGTTTGTAGGACCATACACACACATATCCCAAACCACAGACAGCCATCAGACTGTGTAGCAGTCCAGTATATGTAGGGACATTTTGTGACTGACACATATGAGGATGGTGTAGAACCGATAGTCCATATACTGTAATATTATGCTAGCCTACCATATGTGGCTGTGGCTGTGTTTACATTTGTTGTGGTAATACACCGTCACACAGGTGTATCTTACCCTGTGCTGTGACATGGCTGTTGAGCCTGCTATATATGCAAGTACATGTGCATTTCCCCATACAAGATGTAGGCCAGTGTTGAGCCTGTCTGCCTGTAGCCTGCACAGTGCATCGTTACATGCCTAGCAGCATAGTGTACTTAACCAGTGGGATGTCATGTGCAGATACTTGCCAGATGTACTGCTGCCGGGCCTCCCTTAAATGTCAGGTATGCCAGACAGACCAGTGGGATGCTGTACAGATGTATGTCAATATCTAGTGGGTAGTACGTGTCCATGGCACCCCTGTACCAGCAGTCATTATGTGTCAGGCCAGACAGGAGTGTGCGACTCCAACACCTATGTTGCCAAATGTATACCAGTATACCAGTCATCATGTGTTATACCCATCTACATGGTTGTCTACATCCATATTGTCAGGCCCGGTACACATGTGGTGCACTAAGGGAATATGTGCATACCTCTGGACTGTACAGGGTGTGTCCGAAGTTCCATATAAAGTGGTCAATATCTCTGCTGCACTCCACAGGGGCATTACATGCTAGCAGTGGCACTTTACAATGATGTCCGTAAGATGTCTGTCAGTAGCCAATGGCACACGTGTTATAAGCAGATGTCAGCATCC
>NC_056733.1:1890936513-1890941513 GCF_019279795.1 Protopterus annectens | reverse complement strand
CGACTGCCATAATTGCAGTTACTGTTGCATATATCCCCCTGCATAGCTGTCTATAATACTGTACAGTGTATGTAATCAGGTTGTTAGTTGCTGTCAACACCATTCACAGTAGTTGCGCACCTCACACCCTCCTAAGGGTAGGCACACACATGTTACTTAGGTGAGGATCGCAGTGGAGTGGGGAGAGGGACATACACCTTGTTGTTAGCATGTTCAATGCCATCCACATTGCAGACCGCATATATACCACTGTGTGGTTGTGCCTATGCTGTCTTGGTTGGATTACATGTGCAACAGATGTGCTACCTGCATGGGGGCATACCTCCATGTGTACAGTCTTGTACCTGTACTGCATCCTAACCAAAGGCACTGTGTGTTGTACCCAACCATGACATGTGTACCACCCACTACACTCACTGGTGTCCACTGTAGAAGGCCTGCTGACACCACTACACCCATCAGCCATGTGGCATATGGACAAACACAACACAATCTGAACAGATACTGGTGACAACAATACAATATTGTTAATTAAAGTTAGGATGCATCATGGCTGCATAGCTACACCTTCCAAGATATTAGCATTTCACTTTACTGCTGATAACATGCTACACATCATTCCATTGCTACACTGTTGTGCAGTCACCCTGTGCACCAGAACCATGTTAGCCTGTTCTTGCATCGATGTTACAGATGTCAGGCAGTGGCACAGGTATCATCATATGCACAGGGTGTGTTGTTGCTTTGCCAGAGGCCTAGGCTAAGCCATACAATTGACAACATTTGTGTGTGTGTGTGTGTGTGTGTGTGTGTGTGTGTGTGTGTGTGTGTGTGTGTGTGAGGGGGCTGAGTATTGTTATGGGCCACTGGTGATGTTGTGTGTGCAGGTATGTGGTTGCCTTAGGTTCGTTGTTTATGTGTGTGTGTCTGCATGCACACAGTTCCTCCATGTGGCTGCCCTATACAGGGAAATGTGGGACAGCTGCAGACTGTAACTGGCAGGGTTTGCAGTTCACCATCTCCAGCCATGACATGGGACCTGTGTCTGGCAGGGGTGCTACAGGCAGTATCAGGTACAGAGCCAGACCAAGTACTGTCCCCCGAGTTTGACAGACATCCACTGGATCCAGGTCCCTCCTGGGACTGGCCAGGGCCATGTGTATGAGGCTTGGTCTGACGGGTTGTGGACAGCCCCTCCCACAGTGCTGGGGCTAGTACTGTCACTACAGGAGTGGCTGTGACTGTTTGGATGTCCATGATGACCTCCAGCTGCTGGTGTTGCTGGCATATGTCCATGTGGCCATCGCAACCATCCCACCCTGTCCTAAAGCATGGACATGACATTTTGGATGAGTTCCAATATCTCACCTCACCGTCTATCCATGACCTCGGGGCAATTACGGATGGCACCCGCTCGGTCACAGATGCTGTCAGTTACAGAGGTGTGATGAGCCCTCTTTGCCCGTAGATCCTGCCTGGTGTACCGTTCCATTTATTCCTGTGCCTCCATGACAGTCTGGAACATGCGTGTGGTTGAAATAGGGGTTGCACGTCTGCCAGGTGCATGATGTCCAGCAGTGCCCTTATGAGCACCCCTGCACATCTGCCTATGTGATACCCCACCAGACATCTGGCTATGGCTGCTGTGTCCTGACACACATGCCATAGATACCACACTGTCCTGGCCCATACCAACCATAGGCTGTCCCTCAGCTAAGGCCAGTGAAGATGAGGTGTGTAGAAGCAGTGTGACTGTGTGTGTGGATGGTGTGGATATGTGTGGGCTGTCAATTGGTGGCCCAGCTGCAGTCCCTGATGACCCTTCTTGTGCCTCAACACACCTATCTGCATGGTCATTGTCTGTATCAGTGACATCAGATTCCCTGTGGGGCAGACCCAGCCCCACCTCGCCACCTGTGAGGGGGAAAACAGAGAACAGACTCTAAGACCTGTACAACACTGCTAAACAGTAAATACACACACACACACACACACACCCACACACACACACACACACACACACACACATGCAGTCGACATACATGGCAACCCATACACTACACCAGACAGCACCTACAGACAGCTACTGCAACCCCATAACACACACAATCGCAGGCGATGGTGCAGTTCAGTATCACACACATACCTATGACTACACACATGTCAGCATGCAGGACATGTGGGGCTGAACAGCATGCAGTGCAACTGTAGTCAATCCCCATTATCAACATTATACATGGCTGCGATGCATGGTTTCTGTTTGTAGGTGATGGCCCTCCCCCTGGAACCCACTGCACCCATGTCCACAGCATTGCTGTGTATCCATTCAGCACCCTGGCATGTGCTGTGCCCTATACCTCACAGATGTGCACACCATTGCAGGATGTGTCTCTGTGTGTCAAGTGTGTTTCCATTGCCGCTCACAGCCTCTGTGTGTTCTTGGATCACATGTAGACACATGTGTTTAGTGACTGCTTGATGTGTATTCACATAAGTCATCATCAGTGGTGCTTGTATGAGTGGTAGATTACCATTAGACCAACCACACAGACATTGTACTGTACCTATGATGAGTGTAGAGAACATTACTGACCATAACAGGGCCATGGCTGATGTTGCCTGTGGTACACAGAGGTTCATAGGGGAATACTGTTCTACTGGTCCTGGGGCCTAGATATGCCTAGCCACAGGGATTCTCTGCCATGCACCACCCACTAATGTTATTCCCCTGTGCCCCTGTCAAGCTGTGGCACACACATGCTACCAAGGGTGTATTCCCCATTCCCCATCCAATTGACAAGTGCTTCTATCAAGAGGGCCAATGAGTAGCATTGCCTGACATGTATGGGTAGTCCATTGCAGAATGTGGTGAATTTCCAGGACAGGGCCCTATCCCTCCAGTATGTTCTGTGTAATGTGTTGATTAGGTTTAGGACCCTGGAGCATGTGTTAGCAGAGGGAGCGGGATGTCATTATATGTAGCATGTTCCACTGCTCTGTGTATGACATAGCTGTGTATGTTCATAGGTTCATAGGATGGTACTAGGCTATCGGCCCTAGGGCCTATACAAGCCTAGCCATAATTTCAGCTATTCTCAGCTACAACAAATTCCCACACTATTTACTTCCCTATTGGGCAGATGTCAGCTGTGCCTGGGCAATGTGCACTGGAGTGTAGCCACGTTTGTCTGAGATGGACTGTGTATTGCATGTGTTTGAGGCTGGTAATCCCATTAGTGATGTGTGTGCTGTGTCAGTGCACATGTACAGCATGCATTATGCGTAGGTGTGTTAGATGTGTACATGGCCTACACCTTAGCTATGACATGCACAGTGAATTGCCAAGCATAACCTTAAACCATACTCACCGACCATCCAGCCGCTGTCTTGCTGGTATCCCAGAGGTACCTACAATGACATGGGGAAGAGTTGATGTCAGTGGCCACAGCTGTGGTGTTGCTACAGGGTGGCGGCAATATTACAGTACAACAACAGCTGATGGCCACAGTACTACAGTTTATGCATTACTGCTTATCGGTACTACACAGCAACATACCCCACATCTCACAAATGCATGGTCTAGCTGTACAGATGCATACAATACAGTAGTCTACTGATATACCCTGGAACCTTACCTGCATGCCCAATGTGTGGTGTGTGAGTAGCACCCACCTCCATGACTGTATAGGTCTGGAGCTCTTGCGGGTGGGCAGGTGCTACCAGGCTGATGAGCAGCTCCTCCACTCTGGTGAGGGGGGATGGATGTTATGGCCCCCCCTGTTGCGAGGTGGTCACCCCACATGGCAACGGCACAACGCCGTACTTGCCGGAGCAGGTCACTACAATGGTGGCGGACCTGCTCATAGGTTCAGCTGTGCAACCCCACCTCATTCACCCTGCGGACCACATCAGTCCACATGGCTGTTCTCTCCTGCTGGTCCATGCTTGTCCGTGAGAAGAGCAGATTATAGTTTTGGATCATGCTGGTGATGATGATCTCCTCCTCAGTATGCAGGGTTTCTTGGATATGCCATACTCCCTGAAAGACATAATGATGGAACTCATATGTCAAGTTTACCATAATACAATACACATATCTGTCTCCCGCCACCATATCAGCTCCAACATAATGTTCACACTACGCTACTGGTATGTGCCCAGTATGTGTACCATAGGGCCATATATATATATATATAAATATATATATATATATATATATATATATATATATATATATATATATATATATATTGTATTGTACAATACCTTCTGCTATGTGGTTATAGACACGATCCCTGTGGGGACACTAGAGTTGCAGGGCTGTTACAGGGTATTTCAACTGCATGCCATTGTCACTGCCACTATGTTTCCACATATGCATGTGGCAGGCCTGCTATGTGATTGCTACACATCTACCATCCTGTAGTATTGGGGATATCTATGCATGGTGTTGGACATGTTCTGGGATTGTATGGACTATTACAGCCCACATATGTTCCATGACAGTTACACACCAGTATGTGTAGGGGTTATTTGCTAGCAGGAACACCACTCCAACCTAATGTGCACATGTTACCAGTCTACATCACATCCATGGTCCACCATGGAACCTCATTTTCTACTGTTCCATCACTACCTTCATGTGGAACCACCTCAGGGGATGGTGCCCCCCCCCCCATGGAGCAGAAACAGACATGTGTCTGTCACCCAGGTAGGTCATGGGTATCGGGCATAGGGAGGTCCACAGTGACATAGGGTATGTGCTACATCACCTGGAGGCATGCAGTACACATACACAAAGTTCGACATGCATGTCCCTCCTGCCCAGCATACAGCCCAGGCACCTTTATGTCCATGTAGATGCTGTTGTGACTGTCCATGGGTGGCCACTTTGTTCCCATGTGGGGGCTCAATGGCCTCCACATTCCAAATGTTTTAAAATTTTAAAAAACCTTCCACCCAGGTTTTTTTTAAAACCAACCCAACCAAATGTTTTTTTT
>NC_056733.1:1890910910-1890936013 GCF_019279795.1 Protopterus annectens | reverse complement strand
TGTTGAGCATGAGAACTGTTCCGACTGCAAAAGGATTGACTCCTTTTGAAAAACTATTTGGAAGGGCTTATTATATACCCCAGTGGAAACCTCTCATGCCCGCAGACCAGGAAGCTGACTGCACACTAGCTGAATATATGAGAAATTTGTTGAATTCTAAACATCTGTTGCAGTCAAATTCTGTTTCAGATAAAGAACAAATCGAAACATCGGAAGTGGCAGTGATCCCTGGGGACTGGATTTGGGTGAAAACCATTAAAAAGAGAAATTGGACGTCACCAAGATGGGAAGGTCCATACCAGGTGCTTTTTTCGACACCCACTGCAGTCAAAATCGCAGAGCGAGTCTCGTGGATCCACCTGATGCACTGCAAACTAGTTAAGAACTTTGAACTGGACAAAAATCTTACCTCTCCATCGGGGCCCTCAGCACAAAGTCTGGCTACAAAGGGGGGTCAGATCAATAGGACTGATCCATCTCAACCCCAGTGAAGAAACCATCGGTGCTGGAGGTCCTATTAGGGCAGAGAGTAAGATCACATGTCAAAAGCAAAAATGATAGAATCCAGAGAAATCCAAATAAAACTACTCGAAAGAGTTGGAGAAAATAGGAATGCAGAACAACCATTTCCTCAGAAGTATTGCATAATCATCCTGTTAACTGTACTAGTGACAATAATCTTTTTGTTGTGGCCATTCCTTTTCCCAGCCACACAAACTGAACTGAATAAACGTGAAGAGTTGCATGTAGAGTGGCACCCAAACTTCAGTACTTACCAGGCAATTAAATATGTGTATGCTGAGACCTTCAATGTTTCGAATTGCTGGATTTGCACAGCTTTGCCAACAGCATACGGGGGGGGGGGGTTATTGTTAACTTCAGTCCCCCTAGGAGTCAACGAGACCTGGGAAAACTTGATTCATGATAGATCAACTATTACATCACAAGATAAAATAGCATTGCGCTTGTCTGTTCAACAAAAAGGAAATGTGTGTTTTTACAAAAATGATACAGTACAGGTGGGTTGGAGCAATTGCAATGTGACTGTTCCTTATAGATGATACACCTAAGCTAATAACACAGGTTCTTATTGTAATACAAACTATGATTCATTTTTTGAATTGATGCACAAAACACTTGAGGAAGTAAAACATGATTATGTTCTCTACAAACAACTGTCTATAATTGACAGAAAAACGTTTCACGCAGGAAAAATGTATATTCATAGTAAAGTTACTACTAAAGTAGAAGACTGTTATTTTGTATGTGGTAAAAAAGCATACAAGTGGTTACCTGAGAAATGGTCCGGCAGTTGTTTTTTGGGCTACCTGGTTCCGGCCATATGACACACAGCAGTCTTAGCTTGAGGAAAAATTCGAAATGCTCAAGAAACCATCAAGAAGCCTGTCAATCCAGTGGGGCAAATCGATGTACGGTGGAAAAATCATCATGCTGTGGGTGATAGACTGACACACATGGACTTGAGTGATATCGTTATATCATGGGCAGGCATATTACCAGCATATGGAGCAGTAAAATCGATCTGGGAACTGAGAAAACTGTCTAAACTTCTCGAAGGAAGGGGTACTGGTGGAATCTCCCAATTCAGAATTGGTGACTGATGAACTGAATGCCATAAGAACTGTAGTGCTTCAAAACTGCATGGCTCTCGACTTCACCCTAGCGGTGAGAGGAGGTACTTGCGCTTTAATCCAGGAGGAGTGCTGTTCATATATTCCTGACCACAAACACGAGATAGACAATCACCTTGAGGTAATTCAGCAAGTGTCGGCTATGACCAAACCAGGACCAAATCCATTGACGGACTTTTTCCAGAGATTGTTTGGGGGGTGGGGCAGTATCCTAATGAACATCCTGATTGCCATCTGTGTAGGAATGATCCTACTGGGAGTATGAGTTTGCTACTGCATCCCCCGCATGAAACGACTGATTAAAGACTTTATAGACATGTCAGTTTCAGAAACCTTATATCAAGGTGCTGAACTTAAAGAACTGTTGAAAAATTAAAAATGCTTTCATAAGTTTAAACTGAATGACTCTCTTAGCTGCAAATCCTGAGTAGGAAGAGGTTAGGAAAAGAAAAAATTGTTAATGCTTATTTTGAAAGTAGAATAAAAGTATTAAAAGGGGGGAAATATTAGAAAAATATGTATTAGTAATATGCTTAGCGCATTCAAGGTTTAAAAAGGGTTAACACATTTATTCTATTTCACACTGCATAAATCTGCATGAGCTGTAGAAGCATTCCAATCCTGTTATGTCATGAAATATGCGCAGCCATGATCTCTGCTTATGCTTTGGAAATTTACAGGGAAGCATTCAATTTCTGCTAATGTCAGGGAAATAATAATAGATGTTTCACTTCTACTAATGTCATGAGATTTAAACAAAGAGTTATTGATTTTCTGCTTATGCTATGAGAAAATACACAGCAGCAGAAGCTATTGATAATGAAGACAAAGGCTGTTTGAAAATATGAACCGCAATCAGCATTTACTTGTACCTAAGCTAGAAAAGTACCTTGAAATGTAACATATGTATTAGAGCTGCACAATCGAAGAATAGAAAGCTTGTAGTGGGCTAAAAATACAGCCCCCAAGGTCAGGTTGTTTTTCTCAAATGTTTTTCATAAATCCAGTCATGTCAGCAGGAAATCCAAGTAACATTTTCTATGTAACAAACAGTGAGTTTCAAATCTGAACATGTCAGCAGGAAATCTAGGTAACATTTTCTATAGAACAATACAGAAAGCTGTGTCTAACTACATCAACCATAGAAAAGTAACATTTCATGTAACTGTATAAAAGAAGCATACTGCCTACTAGTAATTAGGCAAAATCCTGTATTTGCATGTTTTTGTCTCCTTGCTGCAAGTAATAAAAGGTGCCATACCTGAACCTTACGTGAATTGGTCTTTGAAGTTTTTTCCTTTGACTATATATATATATATATATATATATATATATATATATATATATATATATATATATATATATATATATATATATATATATATATATTTATATCTATCTATCTATATCTATACCTATATATATATCTATATATATATCTATATATATATATATATATATATATGGATCTACTTCAGAAATTCGACATTTCAGAAGATTGACACTCAGAATGACGAGACCAGAACAACGACAGTTTACATAAATGAAACATCACATAACCGACGTTTCAGAACAACAACAATGTCCTGTGTACACATTGCAATCATTGTGAAAAAGTTTTAAAAATAAGACACAGACGCGCCATTATGAAGTATAAATAAAGCAGCTAAGCATACTACCGCTGTGCTATGCACCATTTCAGTTAGACTAGCTGTGCACATGGAAGTTCCAGGAGTAGTTGGTAGTGCGTATAGCACTATTAAGTCCCAGAAAGGAAAAGAGTTACTGGTAGTAGATAAATTACATCTACTACCTAGAAAGATGCAGGGAAAATAGAAGGTATTGGGGTTGTAGGTATAAAATCACCAAAGATTGTAGAGGCAGGGCGGCAACCTTATTAATGCCTACTGGTGATATTCTGCAGAAATCAGTACCTCACAATCAGACTGCTGAGCCAGGAGAAGTGGAAAGATACAAGGTGTGCCATGAGGTGTAAACATGAGCACAGTTTAGTCGGGATAGCTCGTGTCTAATTCTTGAGGATGCTGTAGCTTCCACATCCCTAGACATAGTTTGTTATGTTCCCTGTAGGAAAATCTCTGCTGCAACAGGTAGGGCGTGTTCGCCGTAAACAGATTCTGTATCATGGAGGCAAGGAACTGACCATAGACAACATTGATTTCACCAAATTCCCATTAAAGGATGGCTCATTTGTCAATAAGGAAATGTCTGACAGCAGTACAGATACTAAAGTGATAGTATTTAGTACAATTAACAATCTATGGGACTTGAGCTGTGCCACTATCTGGATGATGGATGGTACATTCTTTGGTAAAGGTGTAAACTTTAGACAGCTGTACTCAATTTACGGTTTTGTGAAATATGGCAGCTACAGTAGGTCCATTCCTTTACTGTATGCATTCCTATCCTAGAAGTCTTTAAAATGCTACAATTATTTGTGGCACTGTGTGTTTCATCTCTTGTCAGAACAAAACCTAGAAGTGGCTGTGCGATTTGTTTTGTGTGATTTTGAAATAGCGGCTGTTAAGAGTATACAAGCAAATATCCCCAATGCTAAATCTAAGGGGTGTCTCTTCCACTTCTCCCAGAATGTTTGGTGGAAAATACAAGGGTTAGGCTTGACCCATCAGTATAATACATCACAGGCATTTCAAATGGCAGTTAAGAGCCTAGTAGCTCTCTCATTTTTGAAAGAGGATGAGGTGGAGTCAGCATTTGATGCATTGAAAGAGGGTTTTCCACAGGAAGGGCTAGATGTCTTGAAATACTTTTCAGATTGGTACGTTCATGGCAGGGCTCAGAAATTTAACACAAGGACTTCCTCTAAACTACATTTCCCACGATTGTTCCCTATTACATTCTGGAACATTAGTGAGCTAAATGAGTTGTCCTTACCACACACTCAGAACACAGTTGAGGCATGGCATAGGAGACTAAAGTGTCTCGTTGGGGAAAGAGGTACCAATTTGTATTTAATACTATTCAGTCTTACTCACGAGCAAAACAGAGTAGATGAGCTATGGGTCAGGTATTCCACTGGTTGTGTGCCTTCCCCTAAAAAGAGGAATCTCATAGAGCGGCATAACAAATTTCAGACTGTGTTAACTAACAGAGATGATTATACGGCTGTGGAATTTGTGAAAGCTGTGGCGAGACTTCTTAAAGTGTAGAGTCATCAATTATGTTAAGCGATTACAGAACATGTTCACATGGGAATCTCTACAGTCCCTGTTTAACACTATGTGTACACTTTACACTGCCTTTTCCCCTGTCTATTGTCGTTGTTCTGAAATGTCGGTTATGTGATGTTTCATTTATGTAAGCTGTCGTTGTTCTGGTCTCGTCATTCTGAGTGTCGATCTTCTGAAGTGTCGAATTTCTAAAGTAGATCTATATATATATATATATATATATATATATATATATATATATATATATATATATATATATAAATCCATGTGGGTATATGGGATGTATGGCCTTAATCTCCCTTATCTATTGCTATGATGGCTTAGTGGTTAACTACTGTGACTATAGTGTACAGGATCCTGGGTTTGAGCCTTCCTGAGGCAGTTTATTTTGTTGCTGGGCAGAACTTGGTCTGTTGGATCCAGAGTGATTAAGGCACTTTACAGTGGTTGTAAGCGGCTTTGCGGGTTTGAGTGATGGTAAGCGCTGTTAACCTCCGGTTACAGTTTCTTACACTCATTAGCTTCTACTTTGCTTACTCTGTGTGTGCAATGCTTACCCCCATGCAAGCACATTTGGACACACTTACCACTGCTTATTTGTGCTTAGACCTGTGTACATGTGCCTTATTCATTATGACACTAACACTTCACATGTGCACTTCATGCAGTACTCCAGTTCACATTTAATTGTTATTCTGTAGGTTATACAGCAAAACGATGTAAAATTATGTTCACGTACAGATTTCTCGTGGAAAATGATTTGTGCTGCAGTGGAACTTGATGCAGGAATGCCTGTTCATTAGGCGGATGCTCTAACCACTCCACTATTGCTGTGCTGCTTCATTTGCAGAGATATTCCTTGTTATCCTCTTCAGCCTTTTCAGCTGCTTTAACCGTAGCTAGGCGATGGGCAAACCCGCACACCTAGGGTTATCTGTACTCGGGGTTTTAAAACACATCAATAATAGGAATTCTTAATTTTATCTGACTGTATTGTTGCTGTTGAAAACATGGGGACTGTTGGTGGGGATATGCGGACACTTGTGAGCTGTCTCACTCATTTATTTACACATTCTTCTGTTCTACTTTGCAGGGGCATGTTATTCTGCAAGATCTGCTCTCAGACACGAGCATTTGGAGTTCAGGCAGCATGCCTTCATTAATATGCATGGCGCGCTGCCATCCTCCTCTTCAACTGCCGCTTCCATGCAGGACTAGATTAATCCTGCATGGAAGATTAATAAATCCGGGGGTTAGATTTGTACTTTTATTATTTGACATAGTTATCAAAATGACCATGTTTATGGATCTCATACTTGCACCAGCAGCTATACTGAAACTCTAGGAAAAAAGGGCATTTTTTTTATTATATGAAACATATGCTAATCTTTATCAACAAAACTGTCAAAATGGAGTAAAAACATGCAAATCTCTAAAATACAAAACTTAATCTACATTTTAATGTACATAAATGCCAGATTCTTGTGTTATGAGCATGTTATATTTTATAACATGCTATATTTTATAATGGTATGTTTAAACCACAATGGACATGTAAATATCTTATGTATAGTATGTTAGTAATTGTCTCTGGAGCTTTTGTTCCCAGGCCTCTGCTGAAAACCGACAGCTCTGTCCAGTCGACCTCTCTGGTAAACAAATGTAAAATAAATAAATAAATGTGACAGAGGTGTGTGCATGGTATCAGTTTTTGCAGCCACTGAGACTTGAATGTAGTTATCTATTTTAAAACCCCTGGTAGTGAGGTAATGGTTTCATCATGCACCCCTTTTTGGGCCACTTAGCTTATATAAACACTATGGGATCTTTTGTAACAGAATAATGATACCTATAAAGTTATGCAGAAAGAGGCCCGATAAAAGGATGCCTTAAGACATACGGAGAACTGTCACCTGAATCATGAAACAGAAGCAGTAAATATTAGATAATTCTAGAATAGTCAGAGCAGTCACAAGCCAATAAAAGATAGGAATCATAAGCAAATTTTAAATAATCGGTACAATTACTTAGGCTGATGAATTCCAAGATGACAGCATCTGTACAAGCAGTTAAAATCAGACCTATGGACAGTGATCATTTTAAATTATTAAAAGCCTGAATCTAACTGTAAATTGTTAACAGAAATTGCATGTTGAAGAGTTTATGATGTTCAGAAGGTTGTCAAAGAAAAAAAAAAGTGAAGTAAATGGGAAAAACTGGAAACTTAGAGCGAAGACTGAAAACAATGTGATGAAGCAGAGCTAGGAAAACAGATGAGAATGGCATCAGAAGAAAAAACTCTACAACTACGCTACTGAGAAAGACTGATCAAATACATTATGAGATTTTCAAGATAAATGGATCTGTATTGGAATATAGGGAGGCAAATAACAGAAGGTTACAAGAAATTTAATGAAGCATTCAGTGAGAATAGTATATACACACAGAGTGTTGAAAATGAGATGAGAGAAAACAAATAGATTCATAAATTAATAGATTGTTACTGGCCTAATGACTGGGGGGGGGGGGGGTGGCTTTCTAAGCCTAGGCAAGTTTTCATAAAAGAATAATGATGCCCTGCTTCTGAATAGAACATTGAGGGCCAGGCATTTATAAGCTACCTCTACCCATAAAGGACATGATTTCCCGGCCTGGTGTAAATTTCCTATTCCTCATCCACTGGTCTAAGTTGCAGTTAAACTGGATAATAGACAAACTCAGCTTCACATGGATGGGAAGCCTGTTCCATAGGAGGGGCAGTCTCTGGGACACATATCTGTCACTCAGGCATGTTCTGTTTAAGTCACAGACAAAATTCAGGTCCCTTGACATTGTATTTCTGGAATTCTTTGACTTACGAATATGTAGGAGATTCATAAGTGTGGGGTTTGCAGATGGCTTGTAAGTCAGGTGTTAGGTCAGGTGTCATTTAAATGTATAAAAATACAGTATTTTCTTGGCATAAGTCTAGAAATGCAGCCATATTAAAGCAGGCTTCACAGTTTGAGTTTTGGTGAATAAGTAACCTTCAGTCAGGAATACTGATAAGAACAGAATGTGCTATATATTTCAGTACAAACACATTTTGTTTGTATCATACAAGGCTTGGGAAGCAAGGCTAAGGAAGCATGTAGAGATCTGCAAGGCTTTGGTATTATTAGGAAATGCTTCAGATACAGTTACTTAAGTTATCTCATTTCGACTGATATGCAGAAGGTCATGGCAGTGAGTCCAGAAGTCAGGTCAAATATTCAGCATTTCAAAATATTAATTATACTGTTCAGAAGGGCAGAGAGTTTATCAAAGAAATGCGAATATGAATGCAGAGGACTGCTTCAATGTATCAGCACTGTTATTGGAAACAGTATTTGGATATTGTTCACATCTACTTTCATTGTACATAATAAAGCATGCTTAACCAAACTATAGCATGTGCTGACTTTGTTTGAAAAAGTACAAAACTATCTGGCCCATAAAGGAGAGGCTGGCACCTGTTCAGCACAGTTCTTGGTAATTAACAAATAAAGACATTAATTCCAGTTTCATTCCAGTTTCCTCCAGTAACTTCCAGCTAATACCAGTATTGTTATATTCTAATCAATTCTTTCACCAAGCATAGATTACCTCTCACAAATCTGTGGGAGAATGAGTAGAAAACACAGCTAATAGATGCTCTGCATAGGGAAGGTTTGTTACACCTTGTATTCTTTCTTGTAAGGAACCTCTGAGGTCACTCTAGTTGCTGCATATGCCTGGTCAGGTACATACCAAAGAAAGCAATGTAGTCTATGACTAGTCTATTAAGGGCAGAGTACAGTGGGATAATGACCTGTTTGAACCTAGATGCCATGCTCTTACAAATAAGTTGTCTAAAATAAAAGGATTTCCTCACCACTGTGGCCAAGTGGTGGTTGACATTAAGATTACTGTCTACATGTGTACCCAGATCCCTAACCACTGGGTTATTTCTTAGGAGTGCATTATCAACAGGGTAATTAGCCAGGTTGATTGACTTCCCAAAGGGTACAATTATGCATTTCTTAGCACTGAGTTTAAGACCATGGCTTTGGCACTATTTGTTAGTCAGAGATAGACCTTCTTGAAGAATGCTAGTGTCTGCAGGGGAGTCAATGATGACCCCCAACTTGCAATTATCTGCAAACTTAGTCAGTCAAAAAACTTCAGCATTTTCTTCCATTTCAGAGAAATAGATGCCAAAAAGGAGTTGACCCAGTATGGAGCCCTGGGGTCTCAGTTAGTGGCTGGACTCTTGTTGGAGGTGGCCTCACACCTATTTTGTTGTGCTGGGTCCTATCATTGAGCCATTTGGTTATCTAGTGGGTGATAAAAGGGTTTATACATAAATTAGTGACCTTATCTCTAATGCCTGATTAGGGTATTGTATCAAAAGCCTTGATCAGGTTGAGGTAAGCTGTGTGCACAGTCTTACCTTCATCCAATGCTTTCGTGACCCTCTCAAAAAAGTCCACCAGATTAAATAGACATGACCATCCCTTAACAATGCTGAACTGTAATGGTCCAGTGTTTGCAGGTTACATATTTATTTATTTATTGACATTTGTTAACCAGGTTTGTCCAACTGGGCTTGTGGCCCATTTTCAGTGGAGACCCGAGGAGAATAGCTCCAGTGATACATTTTAAAACAAGTACAATTTTAAACAATATTGATATAATAGCAGTTATAGCAAAATGATTCACATATGTTGGGATACATGCATAAATTTAAAGTTGCATTAAAAAGAAGCTAAGTAACAATTTTACATTGATATAGTTCAATAGGTCAACAATGAACATTTTTTGTTTGTATAAAATTGTGCAAATGCATAGTAGACACATTGGAGAGAGAGGTGTAATGAGGTACTAAGTACGGTCCTTTTGAGGGTACATAAAGGGAAGGAAGACTAGGTTGGGTCATGGCAAGGGCAGGTTCTTGAACTGAGAAAATAAGCTTTTAGTTCATTTTTAAAGTGTGAGGTGTGGGAGATTGAATGTAAGTCAATGGGAAGTTTGTTCCAAGCATGGCAAGGGAGTGTTTGTAGAGTAGTTTGCCTACTGACCTTTTTGGATGGTAGATATCAAGTAATTGTTGGTTAGAAGTACAGAGGGTCCAGGATGGGATGTAAATGGAGACTAAGGAAGATAGAGATGGACAGAAGGAGGGTTTATAAAGAATAGAGTGTAGCATATGAAATTGATAAGATAGCAGAAACTGGGGAAGTTCAAGCCATTGAAGAGAGTTTAAAGAAATGCAGTGGTGTGAGTTGTATGGGGAGTTAGTAATGAATCTGGGTATTTTATGGTAAGTCTGTTGCAGTTTGTTTAGAGTGGAGGCCTGGATATTGGTAAGAACTGGGGCGGTGTATAAGAGGGAGGGGAGGAGGAGTGCCTGACCCAGGGTAAGTCTAGATTCAGGGGTTAGGAATTTTTTGTTCCGATATAGCAGACCTAGTTTCTGTTTTTTTTTTTTTTTTTTATACATTGGAGTATGTGTAGGTTGAACTTGAGTTTGTCATCGATAATGACCCCTAGGAGTTTTGTGTGGGTGTCAGGTTGGATATTTGTACTGTTAGAAGATGTAATAAAAAAGGAGGTTTTTTGATGAGAAAGAGAACGGGGAAGGAAAAGTAGGAGTTTGGTCTTTTTGAGATTTAGGATCAATAAGTTGTGAGAGAGCCATTGTTCAGTGGATAGTAGGGCCTGTTGGGTCAGGGAGTGTAGTTCAGGAATGTTATCTGAGATGGCTATAAGTGTGGAGTCGTCGGCATACTAAATAAGGGAGGATTCTTTGCATGAGGTGTAAAGATCATTGCTGAAGATGTTAAAAAAAAGGGGTCCCAAGATGGAGCCTTGGGGAACACCTGTGGAGATGGGAAGGAAAGGTGAGGAGGATGAGAGCCGTTTGACAGATCGTTCCCTGCCAGATAGGTAACTATTAAAACCAGGCAAGTGTGGAGGGGAATAGGTGGAGATTTGCGAGTTTGGATAGTAGTAGAGGATGAGAGACATTATCGAAGGCTTTGGAGGGATCTAGGAAGAGACAGGAAATGAGTTTATTGTTGTCTAGGGCCTCTGCAATGATATGAATGAAAGAGAGGAGGGCAGTGGTGGCGCTGTGGTGAGGACGAAATCCATGTTGCGTAGGGGTAAGTAAGTGGTGTGTGAGCAGGTGATTGAGAAGCTGTGAGTGAATACATTTTTCTAATATCTTGGAGAGGGGGGGCAGAATGGCAATGGGTCAGTAGTTTGAGGGGTCAGTGGAATTTCCACCTTTATGAAGAGGGATAGTGAAGAAAGATTTCCAAAGGGTGGGGACAGTTGATTCCAGAATAGATCGATTAATTAGTATAGATACAGGATAGGCAATTGAGTCAGCAGCAAGTTTGAGGAATGTAGGAGCTAGATTGTCAGTGGAAGGAGAGCAAGGTTTTAGCTTGAGTAGTAGAGATTTGATGTAAGTAATGGGAACTGGCTCAAAAGAAAACAAAGTTGTGTTAGTGGGACTTGGAGAGGTGGGTGTTGAAGTAGAGTTTGGCTTAGAGGTTACCAGATTTTGGATGGAAGAGATAAAGTGTTTATTCAGGAGGGTAGCTGTTTCCTGAGAGCAAGAGTTAGGGTATGGGGAGAGATTAGAGGGCTTTCCAGGATAGAGGATGTTGTTGAGAGTTGACCAAAATTTTTGAGGATTGGATTTGTTGTTAAGCTGAGCAGAGCTATAGTATAACTTTTTGTCATTAGTTGTATGTTTTTTTTGCAAAGTTCCTCAGTTGCCTGTATTTTTGAAGAAAATGTGGTTGTTTAGTTTTAGTCCAGGTTTTCCAATCATGATCTCTTTGTTTCATAAGGGACCTAGTCTCTTTGGAGAGGCAGGGAGCATGGTTTGATTTTACTCTGATCTTCCTAGAGGGAGCTAAGGAGTTTAGAGTATCCATGAAGATGTTATTGAAAGTGCTTACAGCATCATTTTGGGGAGGTGTTTTAGAATGGACCAATCTATGCTGTGGAGAATGGAGTTAAATTGGGATGAATTGAAAGTTGATAGTTTTCAACAGTCTTTGATAAGGTGGGGTTTAGGAATATAGGAGTAGTGTCTTAAGATGGTGGAAGGGAGATGATCACTGAGGGAGTCAGGTAAGGTGGTGGGATTGTGGTATTGGTGGGGGGAATTGGTAAGGATCCAGTCTATGATGGAGCTGGAAGTGGAATTTTTATGGAAGCGAGTGGGAGATGTTATAAGTTGGTGGAAGCCATGTAGGTGGATACTGAGTTGGGGGGAGTCAGTTGTGAGTTTTGACCAATCAATGTTAACATCACCAAGGATAAGTGTCTCATATGGTATGTTGTGGGAGAACCAGGATATGATGTTTTCAAGAATGAGCAGATTGTTACCAGGAGGAAGGTAGATAGAGGCAATTGCAAGTTTTTTGTGGGGATTCAGATGGCAGTTAAGGATGATGATTTCAGCTGGGAGGAAGTCAGGAATTGGGGAAGAGTATGGTGAGAGGTTAAGAATGTTTGAGTAGAGGATGGCCATGCTGCCACCTTTTTTTAAGGTCTATCAGATCGGAAGATATTATAACCTGGTGGGAGTATTTCACTATTTGAGATTTGTGGCTTGAGCCAGGTTACAGATAGGGAACAGATGTGAGGGGTATTGAGAGCTATCCATGAGTGCAGCTCAGTGACTTTATTTGCTAGACTCTGAATATTCAATGAGTAAATAGTTAAGTATTTGGATGGAGATGATTGTTGTAACTCAGGTTGGTGGAGTAAGATGGTGGCAGTGTAGAGGTTGTTTGGAGGAGAGAAGAGGGGCCAGGGTTGGGATGGATATCTCCAGAACAAAGTAGGTTTTTAGTAAGGAGAGAGTGTGTAGTAGATGCTAGATGGAGTTTGTACAGTTTTGACTTAGCTTTGTGGGAAGGTTTAAAAACCTGTATTATGGATAGTTTATATAGACTTGAGATAGAGGTAGTAAAGAGTTTAGGGGAGATAGTAAAAGATGAACTAGTTGGATATATGTTGTATGAGTGAGAAGCTGGTGAACATAGGAGTGGGTCGGAGAGATTGGAGTGGTAAGAGGTGGAGATAGAGAGAATAAGGAGTAGTGTAAAAGATATTAGAAAATAATACTTGGAATAAAACATGGTCAGATAGAGTAGGTAGAGAGACAGTGGTATAGAAGAAGTGGTGTTGACAAGATTGACAGAATAGTAAGGTGGTTGTGGCAATAGGCAGGAAGTGGAATTGTAGTGGCTAGTGCGACAGAAAGGGGAGGGATAGTTAGGTATAAAGGTAATTTTAATGAGGGTGGGTGGGAATGGGGGTAGGGTAGTGGAGCGAAGTGAGCCCGAGCATAGCGAGGGAAAACGGAGCGGGGCTAGCACCCAGGTCAAGATGAAGTTATAGAAACAATCAGAAAAGATAGTGAAAAACTAGCTTGAGAGACAAGGATATAAAGTTTCTAAAGGTATAGTCACCAGAAATAAAATAAAAAGAAATAAAATATGAGCAAAAGTAAGCTTACAAAAGGACACTGGCCTCAAGCTACACAAGTAGATTTACTTGAAGGAAACCCAGTGCTGTATGGTTAAAATAAGCTACAATAGAGAGGGGGTTGCAGTGGGAGAGAGAGGTATTACTAGCAGCTAAAAGCAGGGCAAAACATAAAAAAAATTTATATGTAAGAGTCTGAAGACAGTAAACTAGGGCAGGTGCACTAGGAAAGGCAATTATGAGTGAAGCTAGAAATGAATTCAGGGAAGGGTAAAGTGCAGAACAGGAGAATATACACAAAAACAGTATGAGGATAGTGGGTAACCAAAGAGAAAGGATAGGAGCTGCTGGCATCTGCTTTTCGTGGTGACTAGCAAAAAAAAACACTGTAAATTCTTGTTGTGCTTATAAAGTCTAGCATTAATTAAAAGATTAGCTTATGCAGTAGTTATTTACTGAGGCACATACTTCAGTGGTATTATTTTAAGCTTAAAATGATGGCTTCCGGACAGATAGTTAGAGTTGCAGGGTATCTGTTAAGGTCCTCAAACATGTGTTGCCTGTACTGTGGCCAGGAGAAAACTGCAGGGAAAAATCCACTAGGGATATAAAAACAGAGAGGAGGGAGATTAGTTATGAGCAAGTAATTCAGGAAAAGAGCGAGAGACAAAAATACCATGGGTAGAGAGAAAAAAATTAATACAGGTTTTCAGAGACAGTAAACTAATCTCACTGGATATTAACATCCTGACTCCACCCCCTGCCCTGAAAACCACAGTGAAAAACTTCTCTAAAGCAAATTTCACACTCCTCATAACCGAGGTGGAATCCTTCAAAGCCCCCGGGCCTGTGGAAAATACGGCCCAGACCGCAGAATCCTTTATAAACACATTCTATGAACACATTCAGGAATGCATGGATCATGCAATCCCAAATAAAACCAAGACCCAATCCTCCAAAGGCAGACGTCGTGTCTGGTGGACCCCAGCCATAAACAAACTATACAATAGAAGGAGGAAGCTACTACATGATAGAGCAAAATCCCAAAAAAGGAAGGCATCTATGATCAGTATTAGCAAAAAACTACGGGCACTCATAAAATCGTCTAAGGCCAGCTTCGAGAGAAAAATTGCACAGGACACTAAGGATAATCACAAGGCTTTCTTTAGTTATGTTAGGAACCTGCGTGGGAATTCCCAGATATGGTCAGAATTAGTCCAAAATGACAAAAAATACACCAAACCCACAGACATTACCAACATCCTAGCTGACAGGTTCAGCGCAAACTCACCCCCCCCACCAACAAAAGGGCAAATATTTATCCCAGCAGAGTGCTGCCCCCCTGACATCTCAGATGCTCAGGTAAGAGCTGCCCTCTCCAAAGCAAAGAACACAGCATCAATGGGACCAGACAGTGTCCCGGGCTGCATCCTACATGAACTCCAAGAAGAGCTAAACCCAAACATAAAACTACTGTTCAATTTCAGCCTTACTACAGGATATGTACCCAAAGAGTGGTGTACAGCAACAGTGGTCCCTCTCCACAAAGATGGTGCCTCAACGGATCCTGGAAACTATCGCCCCATAAGCCTGACTAGCTTGGTCTGCAAAGCTATGGAAAGGATCATCATGGACCTCATAAATAAAGATACTGGGGACCTACAGACACTGGATCCTACCCAGTTCAGCTTTGTTAAGAGCAGATCCTGCCTCTTAAACCTGGTTGATTTCTTTGAAACAGTCACCAAGGCCATTGACGAGGGGAAGGTGGTCCACACAGCCTACCTGGACCTCGCAAAAGCCTTCGATACAATACCCCACTCGGGCATTATAGATAAGCTCACCAGCTTAAATATAAACCCTTATGTCACTAGATGAGGTGCAAACTGGCTCAAGGACAGAACCCACATGGTTAGAATTGCTGGAGCCATGTCAGACTCCAAACCAGTTACAAGTGGCATCCCACAAGGCTCAGTCCTGGGACCTCTCTTGTTCAGTATATATTTCTCGGAGGTACAGGCCAACACAGAAGGACTGTGGCTGACTAAGTTCACAGATGACTGCAAACTGGGCACCATAATTGACTCTCCAGCTGACACAAGCATCCTCCAAAAGGGCCTCATAGAAACAGACAACTGGTGCCAGAGCCATGGCCTCAAGCTAAACACCAAAAAGTGTATAGTCATCCCCTTTGGCAAAAACAAAGTGCCCACAAATTACCACATAGGTGGTAATCCATTAAGTACAGAAGAAGTAATTAGGGACCTGGGGACCCAAGTTGATAGCAATCTCTCATTTGACAACCACGTGGCCAAAGTGGTTAGAAAAACATTTTATATAGCCCACCTAATCATGAAGGGATTCACATCTAGATCAGGGGAGGTCATCTTGCCTCTTTACTCATTCCTCATCAGGCCCATAATTGAGTACAATGCCCCTTTCGGGATGTACCTTACCAGACACCTGCAGCAACTGGAAAGACCCCAAAAGTACCTCACCAAGAGGATCATAGGACTCAAACAGATGCCATATGCTGCCCGGTTAAAGAAACTCCAGCTCTACTCAGTGGCATACCACCTGCTCAGAGGCTATCTGTGCCTGATGTATAAAGCCAGGTCTAACCCGGAATTAATGGACATGCTGCACCTCAGAAAATCCAAATCCCATTGAGCTACGCGCTCGAGAGACTTGAACCTCAGCACTGAAATAAATAGGACATGCTGGAGGGACAGATTCATAACCCAAAGGCTCCCTTCACTCTGGAATAAAATCCCCGTCCAGGTTAGGCAGAGTCCCTCATTGACTCTCTTCAAGAGGAATCTTGATAAGTAGATAGGAGATTGTAGGTTTACCCCAGGTATCACTTCTGTGTCACTGCTAGACAGAGGCACAGTATACTAACCTCGAAAAAGGGCATAGCAAAATTAATTTAAAATGGGTGGCGAAAGCCAAACACACTGTGGCTAGGCTTATAAATGCCCTAGGGCATATAGCCTAGTATGAACCTATGAACCTATAATTTCCATTGTATGAGTGTCTTACACACATAGCTAGCTAAGAACACAGCAGTGTGTACACCTATGCATAAAGTAATGTAGAACAACAGTAGTTAACAACAGCACGGTGTAGACATACACAAGGCAATAATTCACATAGCAGGAAAACAGAAATCCAGGATACTGTGGACAACAACAATTCGTACACTTTCATGCAATAGTTCTTCCTTTTCCTTGCAACAAGAAACTTAGTTGGTAAATATTCACATTTACAGTTTTCTTTCTACAAGACCTAAAGCAGATAAAGCAACAGAATAATCACCAAATATTGTAAGATTTAAAGCAGTTAAGGCAACAGAAAAGACATCACAAAACAGTTAATGCCAAAGAATCAAAAGTTTACCTTACACAGAGCAGCAGATGCTAAGCAGCATGAAGGGGAAAGAAGGTTTCAAAATGGCTCCTGCTGTTGGAGGCACCTATGAAGACAAGGAAGAGGAAGTGAGGTGAGGGGGAGGGGTAATGACTAATACTGGGCTGGGCTAGCACCCTGGTCAAGATGAAGTTATAGAAACAATCAGAAAAGATAATGAAAAACTAGCTTGTGAGACAAGGATATAAAGTTTCTAAAGGTATAGACACCAGAAATAAAATAAAAAGAAATAAAATATGAGCAGAAGTAAGCTTACAAAAGGACACTGGCCTCAAGCTACACAAGTAGATTTACTTGAAGAAAACCCAGTGCTGTATGGTTAAAATAAGCTACAATAGAGAGGGGGTTGCAGAGGGAGAGAGAGGTATTACTAGCAGCTAAAAGCAGGGAAAAACATAAAAAAATTAATATGTAAGAGTCTGAAGACAGTAAAATAGGGCAGGTGCACTAGGAAAGGCAATTATGAGTTAGGCTAGAAATGAATTCATGGAAGGGTAAAGTGCAGAATAGGAAAATATACACAGAAACAGTATTTGGATAACCAAAGAGAAAGGATAGGAAATGCTGGCGTCTGCTTTTCGTGGTGACTAGCAAAAAAAAAAAAAACACTGTAAATCCTTGTTGTGCTTATAAAGTCTAGCATTAATTAAAAGATTAGCTTATGTAGTAGTTATTTACTGGGACACATACTTCAGTGGTATTATTTTAAGCTTAAAATGGTGGCTTCCGGACAGATAGAATTGCAGCGTATCTATTAAGGTCCTCAAACATGTGTTGCCTGTACTGTGGCCAGGAGAAAACTGCAGGGAAAAATCCACTAGGGCTATAAAAACAGAGAGGAGGGAGATTAGTTATGAGCAAGTAATTCATGAAAAGAGCGAGAGGCAAAAATACCATGGGTAGAGAGAACAAAATTAATACAGGTAGGCAGAGTCAGTATACCTAGCATTAAATTCCATTGTATGAGTGTCTTACACACATAGCTAGCTAACAACACAGCAGTGTGTACACCTATGCATAAAGTAATGCAGAACAAGAGTAGTTAACAACAGCACAGTGTAGACATACACAAGGCAATAATTCACATAGCAGGAAAACAGAAATCCAGGATACTGAGGACAACAACAATTGGCACACTTTCAGGCAATAGTCCTTCCTTTTACTTTAGTGGTACACCAAGAAATTACAGTGAAAATACTACAGATACATCTAAATCTGAAGTTAAGGTGCCTGTTGCTCCTTGCAACAAGAAACTTAGTTGGTAAATATTCACATTTACAGTTTTCTTTCATTAAAAAACAAGAAATAATATGAGTACAATTCAAATGCTAAGCTACCCGTGATCATAAGGTGCTGGAGCTCCTTGCGACAGGGAAAATAGACTTTAAATATTCACAAATCTAGAGTCGCAAGAAAAAGCACACCAGAAACTCCATATGCAGGCAATATTCATCTCGAAATAACCACAAAATACTATAAGACCTAAAGCAGATAAAGCAACAGAATAATCACCAAATACTGTAAGATTTAAAGCAGTTAAGGCAACAGAAAAGACATCACAAAACAGTTAATGCCAAAGAATCAAAGGTTTACCTTACACAGAGCAGCAGATGCTCAGCAGCATGAAGGGGAAAGAACGTTTCAAAATGGCTCCTGCTGTTGTGAGGCACCTATGAAGACTAGGAAGAGGAAGTGAGGTGAGGGGGAGGGGTAATGACCAATACTGGGCTGGGCTAGCACACTGGTCAAGATGAAGTTATAGAAACAATCAGAAAAGATAGTGAAATACTAGCTTGAGAGACAAGGATATAACGTTTCTAAAGGTATAGTCACCAGAAATAAAATAAAAGGAAATAAAATATGAGCAGAAGTAAGCTTACAAAAGGACACTGGTCTCAAGCTACACAAGTAGATTTACTTGAAGGAAACCAGTGCTGTATGGTTAAAATAAGCTACAATAGAGAGGGGATTGCAGGGGGAGAGAGAGGTATTACTAGCAGCTAAAAGCAGGGCAAAACATAACAAAATTAATATGTAAGAGTCTGAAGACAGTAAAATAGGGCAGGTGCACTAGAAAAGGCAATTATGAGTGAGGCTAGAAATGAATTCAGGGAAGGGTAAAATGCAGAACAGGAGAATATGCACAGAAACAGTATGAGGATAGTGGGAAACCAAAGAGAAAGGATAGGAGCTGCTGGCATCTGCTTTTCGTGGTGACTAGCAAAAAAAAAACACTGTAAATTCTTGTTGTTCTTATAAAGTCTAGCATTAATTAAAAGATTAGCTGATGTAGCAGTTATTTACTGGGACACATACTTCAGTGGTATTATTTTAAGCTTAAAATAGTGGCTTCCGGACAGATAGTTAGAGTTGCAGGGTATCTGTTAAGGTCCTCAAACATGTGCTTCCTGTACTGTGGCCAGGAGAAAACCACAGGGAAAAATCCACTAGGGCTATACAAACAGAGAGGATGGAGATTAGTTATGAGCAAGTAATTCAGGAAAAGAGCGAGAGACAAAAATACCATAGGTAGAGAGAAACAAATTAATACAGGTAGGCAGAGACAGTATACCTAGCATTAATTTCCATTGTATGAGTGTCTTACACACATAGCTAGCTAAGAACACAGCAGTGTGTACACCTATGCATAAAGTAATGCAGAACAACAGTAGTTAACAACAGCACAGTGCAGACATAATTAAGGCAATAATTCACAAAGCAGGAAAACAGAAATCCAGGATACTGAGGACAGGAACAATTGGTACACTTTCAGGCAATAGTTCTTCCTTTTACTTTAGTGCTACACCAAGAAATTACAATGAAAATACTACAGATACATCTAAATGTGAAGTTAAGGTTCCTGTTGCTCCTTGCAACAAGAAACTTAGTTGGTAAATATTCACATTTACAGTTTTCTTTCATTAAAAAACAAGAAATAATATGAGTACAATTCAAACGCTAAGCTACCCGTGATCATAAGGTGCTGGAGCTCCTTGCGACAGGGAAAATAGACTTTAAATATTCACAAAATTAGAGTCACGAGAAAAAGTATACCAGAAACTGCATATGCACGCAATATTCATCTCAATATAATCACAAAATACTATAAGACCTAAAGCAGATAAAGCAACAGAATAATCACCAAATATTGTAAGATATATGTAACATATGTTCTCATTTATCAGGTCCATGATGATTCTTTCCATGGCCTTACATATGAGGCTAATAAGATTTATGGGCCTGTAGTTACTCGGACCAGTGGTTGGGCCTTCTTTGTGCAGGGGAATGACTGTAGCCATTTTCCATTCTTTGGACACAGCACCTGACTGAAGGCTCCAGTTGAAAAGTTATTCAAGTGAACCAGAGAGCTCATGCTTCATGCTATTTATTAAACATCCCTGTATGTTATCAGGGCCCATCAATGCAGTGTTTTTGGCATTAGAAAGTGCATTAATGACCTGTAATGGTTGGGGGAATTGTGGTATGCAGTATTTCCTTTGGACTATTGGGGGGCAGGGGGGTGGGGGATTTGAGCTCAGCCTATCAGCCAAAAGGTTGGCAAAGGCTTCTGGTTTAGTGTTGGTGATGACATTTACAATATTTCTGCACATGGTTGTGCATTTCCCCTACGGTTTTGTACATAGCTGTAGAAAGCTTTGCAAATGTCCTTTGCCTGAGAAGCTATTTTCTTTTCAAATCCTCTTAGCTGCTTGTTTAGATTGGTCAGAAGGATTTTACTATATATAACTTTTTTCCTTCTCTTGGACGAGAAGTTTTTCTTTTGTTGCATAACTGATTGACATTGGGATTCCACCAGGGTGGCTTGACTTTTGAGTATGTCTTATTTTTAATTTGAGTGGGCACAGCTCACTCTATATAGCTCTATTATGTGTGGTGCAAATAATGACCTGTACATAAATTTCCAGGAGAACAGTCTCCATTTAAGAGATGAGGTAGTCAGTTTAGATGATTCCAGAATTATTATTTTATCATTGTCATTCAGTGGTTTATTACTAACTAAAGAGAAGTAATCCCAATAATTCTCTGAATATTTTTTGCTTCATTTCTAATTACTTTGTATGTTTTAGAAAGCTTACCATTATTAGGTAAATTCAGCTATATGAGTATTATCAAAATGTTTAATAACTTAGGGACAGAAATTCTTGTAGTTGGTGACATTAGGTCAGTTTTACTAACCCCAAACTGTCTACAACATTGTATTTCCAACCATATATCATTACTTAAGTCATATTTAGTAATTAAGTAATCTACTCAGTTCAATTTTCATTAGTCAACTGTTGAAAGAATTAAATGAGATTGTTTTCCTTAAGTAACAACAACTTAGAGAGTTTTAAAGAAGGATTATTGCTCTGTGTAAAAGCAGTAGGAAATTGAAGGAATATCCCATCTTTATAAACTGGATTTCTATAGATAAAATTTGTAATTGTCTTTAATAGAAGTGATATGTAATGGGAGGTATGTATTGAAACTTATTAGCTGTAAAATTATATTTTAACATCCAAATAAATGAATTATTTAATATTAAAGTTTTATTAGAGTTAGATATGTTAGCAGTGTTAAAACAAAGAATTTATTGAAACTTTTTCTGTTTGGCTGAGTAATACTTAGTTAATAGAGAAATAGATTTTACCACTGAAGAGACAGAGTGCATTTCTAAATCTGCTAGACTAATTCCCCCAGTAGACCAATCCCTCATATGATGTACTAGTGCTGCTCCAGGTTTATTAGGAAATCAATAAAACTTTAAGATTGGTGAATTGAATTCCTTTATGTATGGTTTAGGAGGTGGTAAGGACAAAGACTATACAATATATAATATGTTTGGTAAAATAATTATTTTAATAATAGAAAGTCTCTTTTCTATTGTGTAAAGGACCTTATTCCATTTGTTTATGAGATTCTTTATGATGATTAAACTGTTATTATAATTAAAATCTATTATACATTTAATATTATTAGCTAATATTATTCCTAAATATGTTAGTTTGCCCACTTGAACAATATATTTGATAAACCTCTCATTCAATTATTAATATTAAAATTGAGAGGGCATATTTCTGTTTTGCACTCATTAAAGATTAGACCATATTTCCTTTGAAAACTTTCCATACATTAAAAAATAGCAGAAAGGGAACCATTATTTCCTTTAATACTAAAAAGGATGTCATCTGCAAACAGTTGGATTTTAGAAGTTACATCAAGACTTTTAATTTAATACCCTCAGTTTCTGGATTTAGCCTTATAAAATTAGCTAATGGCGCCATAATAAGTGTGAAAAGCAAAGGGTAAAGAGGGAAGCCTTGTTTAGTTCCTTTAAGAAGAGTGGATTGAGAGGGATAAATACCTATCTTAATATAGACCTGACATCCTTTGCATAGATGATAAGTTGTATGAAATTACTAGAGAAATTTAGGTCTTCCAAAATAAAGAAAAGGTCATCCTAATTAATAGAATCAAAAGCACAATCTCTATCTAATCTGATTTGAGTCATATTATCTTTTGAAATATTAATAAAATCAACTATGATTAGTACTCTCAATATCATCATATGTATTCCTATTTAAAATAAATCCTGTGTGATCTTCATCAATCAAATATGGAAGAAACTTCTTTCGCCTGTTAGCATGAATAGACATGAATGAACATCTTGTAGTCAATGTTTAAAAGTTAAATTGACCTATATGAGGAAAATTTGGTAGGGTCTTTACCAGCTTTTAGTATAGGAGAGATAAGAATATACTTCCATGAAGAAGGGATATTAGCCAAATCTTTACGTGAAGAAAACACTTTGTATCATAAATTCAAAGTTTCCTTAGCCATTATTTTATAAATTTCAAAGATAATTCCATCATTACCCGTAGCCTTTTTCATACTAAAGCACTAATTTGATACTGAATTTCAAACATTGAAACTGGTTTGTCAAGTGTTTCAACTTGAATATTCAATAACTTATTTTTGTATTTTTTTAATAAATTATCAAACTACTTCTTTAGTATCTAATAATATATAATTCTGATTAATTTTATTAAAGTGTTCTCTGAATTCCATTAGTATATCCTCTATTTCAGTAACATTTTTTTTTCTTTATTTTTAGGTGAGTAAATCTCTTTAATATGACTAAGCTTACTAAACCTCTTAGTCTTGACTGTAAGTTACTGAAGCACTTAGGATTAGCTGAAATGTTTATAAATTTGAACCTCTTTAAGTTAATCATAGTTTTATGATTTAACATTTCTAAATAGTTGCTATGTAAAGCATTCATTTCTTCTTTTGTATTGATTTTACCATTTTGGATGAGTAGTTTTAATTTATCAAGTTTCCATTGTAACTCACTTATTTCTTTATCCCATTTCATTTTCTTATTGGTATACCACTTATTAATTCTCCCATACAAATAAGCTTTTAATGCATCCTAAATAGATCTAGGTATCAGAACTCTCATTGACACTGTTAGTCTTAATGAAAAGTTGAATTTCCTTTGTAATGAAATCTTTAAAATCTTTTAAGTTGGTTATATAAGCTGGACTTATTTTAATCTAGGCACAGTTATATGGACTAATTAGTAATTCAAAAGAAATAGCATTATGATCCAAAAGGGGACATGAAATTAGTTTAACCTTATCAAAACTGTTAATCAACTCATTTGAAACATATACTTTATCAGTTCTAGAATATGTACCATGCCTGTGAGAAAAATAACTGAAAAAAGGAGAATCTGGGTCAGAAAAATCATTAATGTCTCTAACATGGAATGTATCAGTAAAATCCTTAAAGATTTTAGCTACCAGTAAAATTCTTCTTTTACCAGAAGTATTGCAATCTTTGTCTGTTAAAATAAATAAAAATCTTATGCAAGAAAAATGTTTCTTTTAGATACTCGATCAATCCAATTTAGATATTGTTTTACAGTGTTAACCCCAATTTCTGGAATTCAGTAAATCAGGATATATAATTTCCTACTAAGCTCCAATGTAACTAAACAAAACATACCTTTGTCATCCCTATATGTATCAATAATTTTAGTTGCAGGCAAATAATTATTCCACAATATAGCTACTCCTCTTTCTTTTGAAAATGGTGAGAGGCAGATAGCTCAGAATAACAGCTAGTATTAAGTTTCAGACAGAAGGTGCATTTCTCGTAAGAAAACAATTTGGGAAATGAATAGTTTCAAATATTTGTGTAGACGTCTCCTCTTAAAACAGGTTTATATTAAACTGTCGCCGCTTAGGTTGTTGAATGCCTAAACGTCAACACCTAAACGTCGACAACTTAAAATCGTGAACGCAGTTTCTACACAGGGAAACAAGTCATTTAACTGTTATGGGGATTTTGCCCTGTGTACAATGTAGAGCAATCTCGGAGTTGGTATATTTAGTTAGGGAGGGTGTGGGGGCACAGCATAGCCTAATAAGAGTAGACAAACCTAGATATAAATGTATATGGCTTGATGGTAATTGATAGTAAACCCAAAGTTCAGTCATTGTACATATGATATCTCCATAAATAAACACATCCCAGAACAGTAGGAATGCTTAAGTTATTAACTTCACAAAATAAAGCTTCTGATACACCCTTCTTCAGTATTAATTTCAACATTTAAAACATACACCATTTTATATTCTAAGAACACAGTACACATGACACAGCCAACCAATAAAAGCATTCAAATAATTACTTCTTAAAGCAGTATGTAAAAAATAAACTTTAAATAAAATATTTATGATGAAGCAGAATACTTAATATAAGCACTAACTTATAAAATCATATTTATGAATTTTATGATAAAGCAAGGTTTTTAATGCAAAAACTGACATAAAAACATAATGAACTCATTTAGTTCAACATTACTTATATTGCATTTGTCTTTCAACTAGATAGAGTTGTATAGTGATCATATTATTTAAACCTGGAGGTTTATCAGCATCCAACCTGGTTATCCATTTATATTCAGCAATGTCCAATCTATTATTAATGTCACCTCCTCTTAGATATTAATGTAATACTTCTAAAACTTTAAACTTGAACTCATGTGTTTCATTATTTTCATGATGTGCTTTGCTAATGCATTTGTTACCACTTTTCTTCTAATATCTGACTTATGTTCCACAATGTGGTCCTTTAGCCACTTTGAACACTTCCCTATGTAGAAGTTTGTGCATTTACACACATACCCAAGTAGACTACTAATACTGTATTGTAGGTTGCCTGACACTTAATCTTATATCTATATTTTTTGTAGGATGTTCAAATTCTAGTAGACAACATATTCTTA
>NC_056733.1:1890903410-1890905910 GCF_019279795.1 Protopterus annectens | reverse complement strand
ACTATTTAAAAAACAAACAAACAAACGTTCATTAAGCAAGGAGATCTACAAAAATAAATAAAGCCTACTTTCCCCTTTAAATATACATAAAAATAAGCAACCTGTTAGAGCCAAAGGAGCAACTAATTACATCACTCTGCTGAGAGGAAAAAAAAAAGACTGAGTATGTAGTTTTCAATGGGAATCCTCATACTCTTGAGCCACTGGAGAAAGCTTCAGACTTGAGAATGCTTAAGCAAAAAACTAAAAAGTGAGAAGAGATACAAATCAGCATATCCAACCTCAAAGCATTTCAATCAGAGACATTACACCAGAAAGGAAGACATTCCACCAAGAGGAAATGAAATCATCCAATGAACAGATGGAGAGATTGTGTGAGAGAAGACCTGTGACAGTCAGACAGGTAGAAGAGTGACATTCAATCAAATGAGATGGAGACAGTTGATGTGACACCCAAACCCCATGTAAAAAATAAGAAAAAGGGGATTGAGGATGATGATGATTTTAAGTATAAGATTTGTCTGCTTCCTCTACCTAATTGGATACTCACTGTTTTTCTTCTTCTATAATACCCCTGTGAATAACCAGTACTTGTCTTGGGCTGTCTATGAAATTCCATCAGTAACTGATCTTCATTTGGTAGCGCCATTCACTGTATCCATATTTTAAGTCTCCTCTTCTTCAGGAGGTTAAAATCTGTTGAAGACTGGGGCATCAAACAATTGCCTATTTGCCAATTTCTAGGAAGATATTTTAGGCTCTATGAGGATGTCTGTCCTACTGGGCTTGCTTGGAATGGGAATGCCTGCTACAGTGGAAAGAGCAGTAGTCTTATCAGGCCCTATCATTTCTTTAGTGCAGGGCTGTTGTAAGCCATTGGTCTGAAGTGCAGCCCATTTCTAAGAACCCTTCGGTGAATCTTCAAATTGGGGAGATCCTCAGCCCGTAGCCAGCTTTGAAGAAATGAAGGGGCAGCATCAGGATTGTGAAAAACATTTATCTGACTGTCATGTTATTTTTAAGAAGCAGGATATTTATATACTATTTGAAAAGCATTTTACATTGTATAAAAGGCAAAGGCTTTATCTCAGTGTAACTTCCCTTGAATAATCTTGGAATAGAAGAACTTTTTTGTCTAGAAGAAGAAATCCCATCCCTTTCCATTCCTCTTCTAGCAAATACATCTTTTTAAGTAGTTAAAATGATTCGTCACTGTGGCATGTTAAGTACAGGGAAGGGGTTTTAGTGCCTTGTAGGTCATCCTGATGACAGTTGTGCATGGAAATGAAGGGCTATGGATAAGGCAGATCACAAAATGGATACTGTGTTACTTAGTTTACTGCCCGATTTTAGTCCAAATCAAATCAACTTATTTCTTCACTGGTGGATCTCAAGATTTTTAACTTGTCCTGTAGCCATTGTATAGTGGCATTATGTCCACATCCTGGTTATGTAGCGCTTGCATCTGGGATAAGCTTACTGTGACCACCATCCCCAGAAATGTGATCTTCCCAGGCAGTGAATGTTGATAGAGTTTTGTACTTTCTAAGCTTTTAATTCAGTTGTATTTACCTGGTCTTCCTTGATGACTGTGGCTAAAATGTCTGATTTGCCCACCGTTGATTTTTGATTGCTCAGCCACTTGCTCCCACCATAAGGAGTCCCATCACATAACTGTTCAACTGTAATTGCTTACTCTTAAGTTTTGAGTTAATCAACTGCTGTCGGTACAAAATCTGATTCCTTTCATCTCAAATTGCCTTCTGTGTGACTGAGAGCAAGTCACTTCACCAGACAGTACTCACCCTTACAAAGGGAAAGGTGTCCTGTGGACTTACTTTATTAACAAATATATATATCTATATATATATATATATATATATATATATATATATATATATATATATATATATAAATATATAGGTAGAGAGAGAGAGAGATTTATATTAAAATGTTTCACTTCAGGGCCCAGAAAAATGTACAAAATTGCCATTGATTAATCATTTAACCACCAAAGTAAGGTAGCGGAGGAATAGTTCCATAAAACAATTTAATTACATCTTGCTGAAGTGTGGAGCTTATATAGTTTGCTGGTACCATAAACACTGCCGGGTCTACTCCATGAATAACAACTGAAAGATATTAAGAAATGTTCTGTCCAAGCTTTTACGAACTATTCATATGTCTAGGTAGGAATGGAAAGAAGTACTTAATATGCAAGAGAAAAGGCCACCGAAGACAGTGAGACAATTTATATGCCTAGACGTCTATTATGTAATAGAGACAAGGTTAAAGAAAATTGGTATTAAATAAGTTGCTTGAAGAACTTGAGAATATGGGAGCGTGTAATAAATATGATATATATATATATATATATATATATATATATATATATATATATATATATATATATATATATATATATATATATATATATATATATATATATATATATATATATATATATATATATATATATATATATATATATATATATATA